>NC_058374.1:65896287-66199318 GCF_018350175.1 Felis catus | reverse complement strand
ACACAGACTACAAAGCAGGCTCCAGGCTCTAAGCCACCAACACAGAGCCAGACGCGGGGCTTGAACCCACAAACTGTAAGATCACCTGAGCCAAAACCGGACACTTAACCGACTGAACAACCCAGGTGCCTCTGTCCATAAAATCTTATTTAATACCCATGACATTCATAATATTCCATTTTACAAAGAAGAAAACCAAATGCAGAGAATAAGGAACTTGCCATCAATCAGTGAACAAGAAGTCATTGAAGTTGGGAGCTGTATACAGTGCCCTATGTTTGGGCTGTAATTCTCAGGGGAAAGAAGTTGAAATGGACTGTGCTTTGAACTACATAAGGAGATTAAGACCACTGGATCTCAATTCCAAGGGCATTAATAATACATCCAAACTGACAATGTTTAGAGGCAGGTAATAGGACTGTGTTTCCACCAAATAAAACTTTGTAGCAACAAAAGAGGACCTATGGGACCTAGAGTTTCTCATGTCAGGGTATACAAATTATGCAGGATTGTAATTTAAACAACGGCAAAAAGCGATTCAATGGGACTTCACACACAGATGCAGTGGTTGCTAGTAAAGAACTTGTGCCACCATTCTCTCTGCCCTTCCTCAGGCTGGTTCTTTGCACAAAGTCTTATTTTATCTTTAAAACAACCTAGGATTTAAATAAAATCATCCCATTTTATTTTTTTTTTAATTTTTTTTTTCAACGTTTATTTATTTTTGGGACAGAAAGAGACAGAGCATGAACAGGGGAGGGGCAGAGAGAGAGGGAGACACAGAATCGGAAACAGGCTCCAGGCTCTGAGCCATCAGCCCAGAGCCCGACGCGGAGCTTGAACTCACGGACCGCGAGATCGTGACCTGGCTGAAGTCGGACGCTTAACAGACTGCGCCACCCAGGCGCCCCAAAATCATCCCATTTTAGAGGTAAGAAAACCTAGAGTCAAAGGTAACTTTCCCAAGGTCAGAGAGTGGTCAGAAAGTGGAGCAGGTTCTTGGCATTAAGCCATTAGGTACTGGATAAGAATTATGGTTTATTTCAGCCCAGGACTAGCTACAGTCTTTGTCACTAGCACCAGAGGCTAGCTTTTGGAAGAGCCTAGCAATTGTCTGGCATTTTCTGAAGCCACTTCAATTATATAGCAAGAAAATCTCTACTTACTTTGAACTCATCTTCAATCACCTTTATGCTTCTGACCAGAGGTTGATCTAACTATTCTTGAATTTAGTTTTACCTGCATATTTTCTGAATAGTAGCACATTCCAGAATTTTTTTTCTTTTCAAATTTTCACTTAAATTCTAATTAGCTAACAGTGCAATATTGGTTTCACAAGTAGAATTCAGTGATTCATGACTTACATACAACACCTAGTGCTCATTATAATAAGTGCCCTCCTTAGGACCCATCACCCATCTACCCCATCTCCCAACCACCTCCCTCCATCAACCCTCAGTTTGCTTTCTATTGTAAAAAATCTCTTATGGTTTGTTTCCCAATCTCTCTTCCTTCCCCCTCCCCCAACCATATGTTCATTTATTTTGTTTCTTACATTCCATATATGAGTGAAATCATATGGTACTTGTCTTTCTCTGACTTATTTCAATTAGCGTAATACATTCTAACTCCATCCATGTCATTGCAAATGGCAGGATTTCATTTTTTGATGGCTGAGTAATATTCCATTGTATACATATACCACATCTTCTTTATCCATTTATTAGTTGATACATTCCAGAATTTTTAATGCTTTAAAGTCACTATGAAAACAAAAGTTTTATTTTTGGTTGTAAAAATTATTTTAAGGTGCTGGTATGAAGATAGGGTGGCAAGTAGGACAAGAAAAGAATAATGAGATTCAGGTGATGAGGGTTCTCTCCAGGATTTAGTCCTATTATGCATGTAAGAAAATAGTGTACAACTAAACTATTCCCAAGTTGGAGTCCATGGAGATTTATTTATTCAGTAGAAGGTTTGCAATCCCCATGACATAGGAAAGATTATGTGTGCAGTTACACATATGCAGTTTTTTTTTTAGGGTGATGTTTTGGGCCAGTCTCAGACTATCAATAATCAATGCTGTATCTGGACTCACCTGGTTCTTATTATGATTGAAAGATGCCTTTCAGCAATAACCATGAGGAAACTTGGGAGAAAAAAATATTTATTACTTATAGGACGAAGAAATTACATAGCACACCTGGGACCACATAGCAAGGCCGTGGGTGAAAAAAGAGAGCACTCAGGTGCAGGGTTCTGCTTTTATTGCAGTGGAGAATAGGGGTCCAGGGTTTCCCAGGCTCATTCTTTGTTGGTCGATTTAAAGCATACGAGTGGGAATTTAAAGCACGAGGAGAGAAAAGATAAGTGGCTCGCATGCTTAGTTATAAAAATCAACCCAAATCTCTGAAACAAAGAGCCTCCAAATGGGAGTCTGCCTGGCCTTTTATCTAGTTGTGTGGTTGGCAATGTGTTTATTCTAGATGGTCATCTTTGAAGTGAATGCTTCAGCAATCACAGCTTAAGTCAAGTACTTCCATTACAAGAAAAATAAAATAAAATAAGTAAAAACCCAAAACAAAATATCAACTGTCAGGGGTTACACTGCAGGTGAGGAGCCAAATATAATGAGATTCTCAAAAGGACACAATTCTTAATTCACTGAATTGACACATTTTATGAATAGACACTTAATATGAGCTAAGCACTGTACTAGTTCCAGATTTTTAATGCTGACCTTTTCTTTAAAGTTTATTTATTTATTTTGAGAGAGAGAGAGAGAGCAGAGGAGGGGTAGAGATAGAGGGAGAGAAAGAATTGCAAGCAGGCTCCATGCTGTCAGCACACAGTCCAACATGGGGCTTGAACCCACAAAATAGGAGACCATGACCTGAGCTGAAACCAAGAGTCAGACATTTAATGGACTGAGCCATCCACGTGCCCCTATAGCATTGACTTTTAAGAACAACATAGGGTCTGAGATTGTACTCTACTTGCTAGCTCACAAGTTAGCCTGCCACAGATTCACGGATGCTTACAGAAGGTATGAAAATCTTTAGTCAGAGAAAAAAAAGGCGATTGATTACCCACAACAATAACATTAGCCAACATATAAGCATGTGTGTTGGTTTCACAAGCCCACCTTCCCCCTGGGTGCTACAGAGAGTACCAGATGGCAGCTACAGACACAGTGAAGTGTGTCACAGGGGAGGAACCCTGAGACTTGGGAACCCCAATCTTTAATTGCTCAGTATGCATGTCTAACCTTCGCTCTGGATCTGTATCGTAGTGGACAGTAAGAAGGTCAGAATTCCTGCTTGGGGGAGACTATATCTATCTCCTGAGGCTGGCAGGAGCAAAGGCAGTCAGTGTTTCTGCCATTAAGATGTTCAGAAACTTGAGACACTCATGCAAACTTGTACTCCAAGAGTGACCAAAAAGACATGCTCCCCACCCTCCTGGAGTTTTTGCTGTCTGGCTCTGTAAACGAATAGAAAATCAAATATACAATTATAAATCCTGATAAGAATTGAGGCGGGGGGGAGAACAGTGTGATATTAGACATAGAGGAGTGCATGATGATTGAGGGGGCTCAGACAGGCCTATCTGAGCAAGGAAATTTTCACCTGAGATATGAAAGTGAGGCAAGCAGAGCTGAGGGGATAGTATTTTAAAATAGCACCTTTGAAAGTGTAGACTTCAGAGAATTCAGAGATTAAAACAGCCAGTCTGGTTAGAATGTGTGAGAGACGGGATAAAAGTGGGAGATGTGGCTGAATGATACATACTTGGAGAGCAAGAGGAAAGCCACTGAAGGGTTTAACTGAGGAGTCTAGTCATCTGATTTACATATTAAAAGAAGTTTATGCTCCCTGTGGGATGCACAGGAGTGGAAAATACTGGGAGAAACCACATAGGAGCTGCTAGGTGAGCTGTTTGCCAAGGGTGATGGCAGTGGAGATGGAGAAAAGTGATGCTCAGAGCTGTCTTCCAGCTTTAACCTCCTTACTTTCAGGCTTAAAAAAAAAGTTGGGTCTATTTTCACTTTTCCATTTCCTTCCCAATTTTGCAGTTTACTACTGAACAGAAGCAGTAAACTGTGAGGGAGGCTAAGTCACACTAACACGTGGGATCTGCAATGGTGTGCTTGTAAAAATGTTATTACAGGCCCCATTATGGAGAGCTATTCCAGGTTCGAGCCTATTTGTATAGATTTTTTGGCTTCCTGGTGGCCAAAACGAAGTATTTTACATCTTTATGTCCCATCTAGTAAATGAATTAATACATGAATGGTTGAAGACATGAAGCATCCATAGTCAGTGGATTTTATTTTCTTGTGAAAACTCCAAAGAAGCAGGATGATGGATCCCCACCTCCAGATTTGATGATATGACACTCACATCATGAGGGTTTGAAAGGTTTATTATTCACATAATGAACTTTTCTGGACAGAGCAGAGCAAGCCTCCCAAGCTGGTCCAAAAATGACTTGAGAGAATAGGGAGGAGAGACTGACGGGGTTTTTACATGATTAGGGGTGGGGCTGGAGTGAATGTTCCCGGGCATGGTTTGAACTTTCTGGGGGCACCAAAGGAAGAAACACTGGGACTTTATTATCAGCTTGTCAGATGTGGAGCAGGAAAAGAAGAGGAGCATGAGATTTAAAATCTGTCAGCATTCAAACCTCAAAACCTGGAGTCAGACTCTTTATTACACTTGTTTATTAAAATAATACTTGAAAGAAAGAAAGCAGGTAAGTTATGGGTATTTAATGGGGGGATAGGAGTGTTCACTAAATATAAATATAATGTAGATATTTTTGCTCTTAAATTTATGGTTAAAGTTTATGTTGAGATCAAATATCATTCATTATACCTTTACGATGAATAATCATATTGCCTACTAAAGTTAATCTTTCTAGCTGGACACAGTTTATTAATAACAAAATTATGGTCATTAATTTCGACAACAAAATTATATTCGCATTTCAGTAAGAAAGCTTTATTACATGTTGTTATCTTATTGTGGGCACTAAGGAGGATTGGCAGGAGTTTCAACCTAAATACCAGCACAATATACTCAGGAAATTTGGACAGGGTTTAAAAAAAAAAAAAAAAAAAAAAAAGCTCTAGTGACATCTCTTCCCCGAAGCTTAATAATCAAAGCAGGCACATTTTAATAGTTCACCTTTTTCTGGGTAGAAAACAGATTTGGGAGGACTGGAACAAATTGGATGTGTCCATCATAATCAACCGAATAAAAGGCAAAAATTGGGGGAAAATACTGAAAAAGAAGACAGTGTATAACATCTTGGAGGAAAAATAAAAAGTATTTAGAAATGGAACATATGTTCAATTACAGCCTAAAAATGGACAGGGAATAATTGGGTGAAACATTTCTTTCAGCACATTTACATATTTGAAAAACTGAAACCTGCATTTCTTTCCAGTATGAGGATGATGGTCATTTATATTCCTTTAGCAATGAGACCATCACAACCTGTGATTATTCGGGAACAGATTCTCTAGTTTGGGAGCTATCCACACCTATTGCTTCTCTCTCTTCTTTTGCTTTCTGTCATTTGGCTGCTTCCTTTCTCATTAACATTTATTTAGTAGCAAGTGTCTGGAATTTGAATATTAAAGGAAATGAAATTCAAATGAGTCTGTTGGCTACCTACTAAACATGTCAGCTAATAGGATGAACTAGGGTAAAGGTGGTTATACCCATCTGCTAAAATGATTTCGCTTTTCTATGCTATCATCCCTCAGTCACCATAGATAACCAAGAACTAACTGAACAAAGACTGTTGTCTCTGTGTGGTTATCAGGCATTCTATGGAATTATAAACACTGGTTTCAATAATTGTGTGATGTTGGGGGAAAGAAAGCTACAAGTGCCTACCAAACTTATCAGGTATTAAAAAGATGCATGTTTTTAAATAGATACAGGTTATCATAGTAAATTGGCAATTTGGTGGTTTTGTAATCTTTTATTTAGCATGAATAGTAAGCAGTGCTTGTAAATATAAGTGTATGGAAAATACTTTTGCAAGGAGAAACACTATTTTCCTACTGGTATTTTATGCAAGATAATCAACACTTGAAAGGTAAGATTAAGTACCTGCCACTTGACTTCTTAAATATTTAACTTAATATTTAACTTAATATTAACTTAACAAATAACTTAAATATTTAACTTAATTGATTTTACCACCACTTCTCAGAGGCACTGAGAAGTAAAATTTTAAAGACTAAGAAAAATATATCCTACAAAGAATGGGTTCCAGAAGATTCAACAACTACGCTCCTTGGTATTTACCCAAAGGAGCTAAAAATCTATGTCCTCTCAAAACCTTGCACACAGGGGACTCCTGGGTGGCTCAGTCGGTTAAGCGTCAGCTTAGGTCACAATCTCATGGTCGTGGGATCAAGCCCTGGGTTGGGCTCTGAGATGACAGTGTGAAGCCTGCTTGAGGTTCTCTCTCTCTCCTTTGCTCTCTTCTCCTCCCCTGCTCACACTTTCTCTCAAAATAAATAAATAAACTTAAAAAAAAAAAACTTGCACACAGATATTTACAGCAACTTTATCATAATTGCCAAAACTTGGAAACAACCAAGATGTTCCTCAGTAGGTGAATGGATAACTAAAATGTGATACATCTGGACAATGGACCATTATTTCATTCTAAAAAGAAGTGAGCTATTAATCCATGAGAAGACATGGAAAAATCTTAAATGCATATAACTAATGAAAAAAAATCTGAAAAGGCTGTATATTGTTATGATTCCAAGCATATGTCATTCTGGAAAAGGCAAAACTATGGAAATAGTAAAAAAGATCAGTGGTTGCCAGGGTTGAGAGAAGAAGGCAAGACAAAAATAAGCAGAGCGCATGGGATTTGGAGAGCAATAGAAATAGACTGTATGATACTATAATAATGAATATATCTCATTACACATTTGCCCAAACCAGGGAAAGTACAACACCAAGATTAAGTTAACTATGGATGTTGGATGATTATGATGTGTCAGTGTAGGTCCATTAGTTGTAACAAATGTACCACTCTTGTGGGGGATGTTGCTAATGGGGGAGGATATTTCATGTGCTAGGGAAGGAAATATATTGGAAATCTCTATACATTCTTCTCAAACTGGCTGAGACCCTAATACTACTCTAAAAAAATAGTCTTTTTGTTTGTTTGTTTGTTTGTTTAAAGCCTTTCTAGAAAAGATTGTTATAAAATGTTGCCACTTAAGCTTTTATATTTTAAATTTGATATTGTTTAATATTTTGACTTTATAAAAGTATGTGTAAAAGACTAGTAGAAATTACAAACATAGTAAAAATTTTTCTTTTTACTATAATCTCCATCCTCGTCAACTTTATCTACCTATTTGAGAGATGTCATTCTTCCACCTTTTTCTAAGCCTTCAGCATATGGCTCACCTATTTCTCTATTTATATGAAGGAACTAAATCTCACCTCTTTTCACTCCTCCAACATTTCCAGTGGCAAAATCATTTTTTACTAGTTTTTAGACACATCCTCGTTGAATTTGGCTTGTATACATTTTGCAATTAATTTATATAAAATATCCCGATTGATAATCTTATTTTTTTTAACTCTTTTGAAGGTTAACTAAACATCTTTTGGTTTCTTTTGCCTCTCTAATCTATTTGAACAATGTAGCTTGTCATTAATGCCATAGATCAGCAGCATAAGATAACATAGGAGTTATTAGAAATGAAGAACTTTGGTTACTGTAACAGATGCACTGGATAAGATTATGTATTTTTATAGATCCCCAGGGGATTTATTTTCATTTCAAAATTTGATAAGCATTAATTTGTGCTATACATCTACCATGCTCCCAAAAAGTATACTATGGTAATAATAAGCGCAAGATGTCAATCTAAATCAACAAACCAAATTCTGGTTTCACTACTTACTTATTCCATGATCCTGAGAAAGTATTTTAATCCTTTATTTTTGCCTTATTGTATTCATTTGTAAGATGAATTAATAATTATGGCTGGTGTAAAGGCTGAATAAGTTAATGCAGATAGTATACTAAACAGTGCTTGGTACATAATAAATAAATAAGAAATATTATAATAATGCTTATATTTTACTTCTGAATGATTCTCTTTTCTCTTTCCCAAAATGCCCATAAGTCTCTTTTTTTTTTTTTTTTTTTTTTTTTTTTTATTTTTGGGATAGAGAGAGACAGAGCATGAACGGGGGAGGGGCAGAGAGAGAGGGAGACACAGAATCGGAAACAGGCTCCAGGCTCCGAGCCATCAGCCCAGAGCCTGACGCGGGGCTGGAACTCCCGGACCGCGAGATCATGACCTGGCTGAAGTTGGACGCTTAACCAACTGCGCCACCCAGGCGCCCACCCCATAAGTCTCTTTTATCTAAAAATAAGTTCCAACAATGGATAGGTCATCCAGACAGAAAAGCAATAGGGAAACATTGAACTTAAACTACACATTAGATCAGATGGACTTAACAGACATTTATAGAACATTCTATCCAGCAACAGCAGAATACGCATTCGTCTGAAATGCACATGGGACATTCTCAGGAATAGATCATATATTGGGCCACAGAACAAATCTTAATAAATCTAGTAAGTTTGAAATCATGACATATATCTTTTCCAACCACAATGATATGAAAAAAAATCAATTACAAAATGAAAATTGGAAAATTCACACATATGTGGAGGTTAAACAACATGCTCATGAACAACCAGAGTCAAATAAAAGGAAATAAAAGCATATCTTGACACAAAGGAAAATAGAAATACAACATGCCAAAATTAATGAGATACAGCAAAAGCAATTATAAGAGGGAATTTCATAGTGATAAATGCCTACATGAAGAAAAAGGTTTTCAAATAAACAATCTAACTCTGCACCTCAAGGAACTAAAGAAAGAAGGAGAAACAAAGCTCAAATTTTGTAGAAGGAAGAAAAAAAGATCTGAGCCAAAATAAATGAAATGGAGACAAAAAGATAATAGAAACTATCAATGAACCTTAAAATTGGCTTTTTAAAAAGATAAGCAAAATTGACAAACATTTAGCTAGATTTACCAAGAAAAAGAAAGGACTAAAATAAATAAAATTATAAATGAAAAAGAAGATATTGCAACTGACATAGCAATACAAAGAATCATAAGAGACTACTGTGAATAATTATATGCCAACAAATTGGACAACCTAGAAGAAATGGATATGTCCCTAGAAACATAAAAGCCTGCCAAAACCAAATCATAAAGTACAAAACCTGAACAGACCAATTACCAGTAAGGAGATTAAATTAGTAATCAAAAACCTCCCAAAAAGAAAAGCTCAGGACCAGACAGTTTCACTGGTGAATTCTAACAAACATTTAAAGGAGAATTAATACTAATCCTTTTCAAATTCTTCCAAAATATAGAAGAGGAATAAATACTTCCACAATTATTTTATGAGACCATCACAACCCTGATACCAAAACCAGTTAAGGACACTATAGGAAAAGAAAATTGCAGAACCAATATCCTGAGGAACATTGATGCAAAAATCCTCAACAAAATATTAGTAAATGGAATTTAATAATACATTAAAAGGATCATACAGCATGATCAAGTGGGATTAATTCCAGTGACGAAAGGATGATTCAACATCTGCAAATCAATAAAGGTGATACACCACCTTAACAAAAGTGTAAAAATCTATCATTATCGCAAAAGATGCAGAAAAGCATCTGACAAAATTCAACATCCATTCATGATAAAAACTCTCAACAAAGTGGTTATAGAGGGAATGTACCTCAAAAGAACAAAGACCATGTATGACAAGCCTACAGCTAACATCATACTCCATGGGGAAATTCTGAAAGCTTTTCTCATAAGATTAGGAATAAGACAGGAATGCCCATTCTCTCACTTAATCAGCATACTACTGGTAGACCTAGCCAAAGCAATTAGGTATAGAAAAAGAAATAAAGGGATTCAACTCAGAAAGGAAGAAGTAAGACGGTATTTGTAGATGACATGATACTCTATACAGAAAAGTCTTAAGAATCTACCAAAAAACAGAATAAACTAATTCAGTAAAGTTGTAAAATACAAAATTAACCAATTGTTTTTCTATACACTGATAACTATTAGTAGAGAAATTAGGAAAACAATCCCATTTATAATTACATCAAAAAGAATAAAATATCTACAAATACATTTAACCAAGGAGGTGAAAGATCTATACATTGAAACCTCTAAGACATTGATGGAAGAAATTGAGAAAGACACAAATATATGGAAATATATTTTGTGCTCATGGGAAATGGACAGCACAGAACTGGAGATAGCTGGTAAAAATTATTATTTTAAGACATTATTGACTATAGGGAAGAAACCATTGGAGAGAGATCTTAAAAATACAGGCAAACAAACAAACAATAACAACAAAAGTGTAGATGAAGAAAGAGCCTAAATTAGCAAAGAAGAAAGTGGCATAATTTTTAGTGAACAAGAAAGTGGTCAGATTTTCTTCTGATACAGATTCTTTTTTAAGTGTAGGGCCTGGAATTTGAATAAATCCACACCTGCTAGCATTGTTTATCTTGAAGGACCATGAGTCTAAGTCATTTGCCAAATAAAAGAGGGATAGAGGTAGGATAAGAAGCTTTAAAGGTGTGTTAAGATTTTGGAATAGCTGTTGTTGAGAATTCAGGGAGGAGGGTACCAGGATCTATCCAAAAATTGAAAAAAGGACTGTCACCCAGATGATTTTGGAAAACATATGACAGTGATCGTACCCCTCCATATGTTTAAAGAAATGGGCTTGCACAAAAGATAATTCATAGAAGGCATTTAGAATTTGCAAAGGAATGAAACCTATGATACATTATTGTATCTACAGTGTGGCTATTCTGATCTGGAGGTTTTCTAAATTTTAACAAATCTATTAACTTTGCATGCAATTCATGAGGAACCAGAGATGTTCTAGGAGCTGTGACCATTCTGTCACCTTACATTCTTATTTCATGAATAGTCTGTTGTTTATTAATTGATTTTGTATTAAGCTGAATTGAATATGATTTCAAACCAAATCTGAGTTGTCATTTTTGCCAATATTCAAACCCAGAGGAGCCCCCTGTGACTTGGCTTAGTTTTAGTAGATAGGAATGGAAATCAAGACATGTGGAAAATGTGGGCTAAGAAGATGTAGGTAACTAGGAGCTGGAAAATTCCACGAGGTAGAAGACTAGGTATGGCCAGAATGAAGAAGGGAGAGGTCCAGAAAAAAAAAAAGTTGGTGGCCAGAATGTGAATTATAGTTTAATATTTTTAAGGTGACACTAATTAACATATAGATAGAATTGGGCATTTAAAATGGAAAAACTATGAAAAAGTTACTGGAATTTAGAGGCTAAAAAGCATAGAAACCAGAGTACTTAGGATACGTTCACCACATGGATATTGACTCAGGATGATGGACTTCCTTTGGTATTTAAAAACTTTTTTTTTTTCACTGTAGGCCAGATTTATTTTAGAACCTAAATAAATGAATAGCCAAATACTGAATTTTCTTCTTTATCTAATTTCCTCTATTTTCTTTTCAGAAACAGAAGTGTAGAAAGTGCTGTTTTCCAAGTCAAACATAGAAATCCCTTATTCTTGGCTGATGGAAACAATACAGCACACATCTGGAAATTCTAATCTTTATTCATCTGTAAGAAGCTACTTTCCACTTATCATAACTTCTCTGTATCATTAGGTATTCCTTACATGGTACTACAGCTTCTAGTCCCCCCAGTCATTAGTGTAAATCTCAAGGGACATTTTCTAGACCAGCTCTATGACTGTGATGCCTACAGAGTCATCATTTGTACTTTATTAGCTTTTTTACTTGCGATTAAGGAGAATGCCATTTTTATTTATGCAAAATAATGCTCATTGATTCACTTTTCATCTGAAAATTACACCCAACTCTTTAAAATGTATAACATCATATTATTCTCTCATGCCACGGATCTATTTAGGCACATTTTTTCTGACATTCTCTGTAGAGAAGCTGAAAGTAAGTTTGTCACTGATATTTTCTGTCCTTTTCATTGTGTTTGTCATCTCCCTCACTGCCATTTCAGAATTATTAATAGTGAACTATAGCACTGAAAGAGGTCAGGTCTAACACTCACACATGTATTGATTGCATTTCATTTTCCTATGTATCTCTATCTATCAAACCCCCCATCCTTTTTCCAAGAGTTAGATCAAATTCTCCCAACTAATTTAAGACTTTGCTTTTCACATTGTCTCATATATTCTCCCTTTTCTTTGAGCTACTCTGTTTGCTTGGGTCTCTATTAATCATTGAATCATGTATTAAATAAACATTCACCACCTCATACTGGCCAAACACTTATTAAGGACTAGGGGTTTAGAGAGGAAGATAACACAGATCCTCCCTCAAGGAGGTCTTAGTCTGTTAGGAAGGTCAATAAGCAAACAACTACTTGAAGCATATTTTAAATGTAGTTATTAAATACATCCCTATATTATAATTATTTATATAACCATATTATTTCTCCCAAGAGAGTGTAAGCTCCTGAGGGCAGGGATTCTGCCTGTTCAATTGGTACCTGAGAGTGGTTAGTATAGTCTCTGACAAATGGTAGATATTCAGTAGGCATTGAAGATCTAATTCTATCCTTAATTAAACTGAATTCATTGATATTTTTCAACATGAAACATCTTTTCTAATATGTTGAACTACATAAAAAGCATATTTTAAAAATATCATTATGATTCTGCGGCTATACTCCTAGTAGGAATAACTACTATATGGGGGACTCCGCCCTTATTTCTTCAGCACACCTGGTCTGTATCTCATTACCTTCTGTGCTCTGACCCAGATTACATGTTATACTTACAAGCTTCACTTTAATCCAGTCCTCAAAGGGGAGATAATTTTCAGTTCTAATATCCTAGTCTACCAAAATCCTCTACCAATGGGTCAAAAGACCTCTAGTTCTATGACAGCTGCAATGACAGGAGACACAGTTGTGGCCTCTTTGCTTCCATTCTCCCCCCACAGCCTAATCCATTCAAAGTTTTCGGAGAGCCCTGTATCTCCAGTAATGAGAGCAATTTCTGGCATATAGCCATTAAATGAAAGAATGAATTATAAGGCAGTATTTTTCATTTCTAGAGTGTTCTCATTGTTACTCAAGGTTATAAAATTACAGAGTAAGAATATACTTTAAATAATATTCAACTAGCTTTATTATAAAAGTATAATCTGCACATGGTAAAAAATTACAATGTTACAGGAAGGTATCAAACAACTGTTAGATACCATGGCCTTCTCCTCACTCTTGGCATATATGAGATTTTGTCTATGAGCAAATTATGATTCTATTTTCTTCTTTATTCACTCTACTCCCAAAAAAATACGATACTGGTAAATTTGGTAATATTGGCAAATCATCATCTTGGTAAATTTGACAGGAATGAATAGGCATGTATGGGTTACTTACACTCTCCTTTCTTTGTGGATCTCTCCATCCTCAAGGAACAAGCTGTCCACTGGTTATCCAAAGTTGGCACTTCTGCAGGTGGTAAAAGACTGGAATGGGAAGATATGGGTATATTGGTCTCTTTCTAAGATTCAGTTAGCAGATCTATTTGAGTTTCACACTGAGACTTACTCCATTCTGACCCAAATATGTATGAGAGTGAGTTTTCCCCTTCATTATTTTGTTTCTCAAATTACTAATGGCTTCGGTGGGGAAGAAATCTACTATACATTAGAAATCTCTTTGGAGACTCAACAATGATAATAACCTACCCAGTCCCAAACATGAGTCTTATTTCTGAGTTAAAGGTAAACATGTACTTGTACTGATTTCCAAAAAAATCCATATATGTATATACACACATTTATATGTATATCGCTTATTTTATACAAGTAGGATCACTAGGGTCACATTATTTATTCTATTCATCCTTATGATTTTACACTGAATACTGTATCTTGGAGAGCTTTCCATAGCAGTCCGTATAAATCTACCTTGATAATTTTCTACAGTCACATAATATCATAGTGTATCATAAATATATGATGGGCTCCAGTTAATTGACCTAATGGATAAAACATCCATTCCCTCACTCTCATAAAACATTTTGAGTGTTCACAATCTAAATCATCACTGATATATTAAACCACAGCAAGGCCCAATCTGGTTTTGTAAATACATCCTTTCCAGCAATTATAGGCAGGCCATGATCCTTCCCTACACAACTTCCTTTTTCTTACCGTATTGTATGTATTAATTTATCTCCTCCAATTATCTTTTCCAAATACCTCCTTTAATCTCTCAAACCTTCTCTGAAGCTATAAAAATACTAGAACTAGAAAGATCCCGTCATCACGCTATTTCAATCCCAGCCTTCCCAGTATCAGAATAAACAAAGATCTTTTTTTAAGGGTAAGATCCAGATCTTATGCATTTTTGTATTTCTTATCATACAGAGAACGTAATAGGTACTCATTTTCTTCAGGAAGAATATCTAAATTCCTGAATATAGTGTTTCCCCACCTTTTCTTGTATTTTAAAAAAATTTTTTAAATGTTTATTTATTTTTGAGAGAGACAGAGACAGAATGTGAGTGGGTTAGGAGCAGAGAGAGAGGGAGACACAGAATCCAAAGCAGACTCCAGGCTCTAGCTGTCAGCACAGAGCCTGAAGCAGGGCTCGAACTCAAGAGCCGTGAGATCATGACCTGAGCAGAAGTCGGATGCTCATATGACTGAGCCACCCAGGTGCCACTCTTCTTTTTATTTTAAAGACAACTATTAATATAGAAAATGTTAAAATTGTTAAGGTATCAATGAACCTAATACAATTGCATTTTATTAATCATAAGATCTATATACATTTGAAACAAATTGTGCATACACATGGGAGGTGTATACAGCCTGTCCATCCCATGCTTTATATCCACAGGGCTATTATTTTAGATCCATATTAATCCCAGGAAATTTCTCCAACTAGAATTGGGACTAAGGATTTAACAACTTCATTCTTTAGTCTGTATAACTTTAAGGGAATTTAGTAAGGGAATTTCAGTAAGGAGTTTTTGAGACTATAAAAAAGGGTGTGTACAAATAATAGCAACAGTAAAGGAGGCATTCTTGAATGTCATTTTATAATTTTATTTAACCCTCACGTTCACCCTAAGTGTTTTATATTAATACCCACTCTATGAGACGGGCTTTACTGTTCTCAGCTTTTACTGAAGGAGTAAATAACATCTTAGAGATGTTATTGATGCATTAGGAAGTGGTAAAATCAAGTTTGCACTTTGGTTCATTTAGTTCTTAAAACCCATACTTATTTGGATGGGAGAAGATAAAAATGAGCTCCATGTTAGAAAAAAGTTTTCAAATATATAAGATGTGCTCAAAGAACTCCATATCTTAAAACAAAACAAAATAAAACAAAAATCATAAGAAGAAAAAGAACTAGATAAAATAAAAGTTTCCAGAATTTATGTGAAACTCCATTTGTTTGGGGCCTAGCAAAGCACATCATACAACTAGGCACTTAAATAGAAGTTTGAAGCTTTTCTATTCATGCTGAAATCATTTTTAGCAGTAAAAATTTAAATATTATCAGTGTTTTTCCAAAAGGAGGTTACCAATCAACAAATTTTAAAAACATAATGTATAAGGCACTTTGAATAATATTCTGCATATGGGAAGAGTCCCTTTAGTCAAAGAATTTTAAAATTGATTGAAAGGGTAAGCTACACCTTTAGAAACATTTCTGTTTTGCAACTGAGGTGGGATAGAAGCTCAGAAGAGTCTATGGCCATGAGAGAGTCTTTCATGGAAGAAATGGGTTTTGAATTGAACCTTAGAAGAAGGATGTGCATAAGCAAAATCATGCAGTAAGATTGGAAGAAGCAAGACGTGTTTGAAGGATGCTTTGAATAGAGCAGCAAGAACATTCTTGAGAGCAACAGAAGAAAATAGAAAGAGGTTGGTGTGCACTTTTATCCCAATTGGGATTAAGTCTGCTGTCCGGCAGACATCTTCAGCTTTTTTCCTCTCAATTGTCCTTGGTCTAGGACCAAGAAATTTAAGGTAATTTTTGTATTAGGATAAACAAAACACCAGAAAGTTAGCTAAACTATAAAAAGGACAATGGAATATTACTCAGCCATAAAAAAGAATGAAATCTTGCCATTTGCAACAATATGTATGGCGTTAGAGACTATTATGCTAAGTGAAATAAGTGAGTCAGAGAAAGAAAAATATCATATGATCTCACCCATATATGGAATTTAAGAAACAAAACAAATGATCAAAGGGGGAAAAAAGAGAGAAAGAGGCAAGCCAAGAAACAGACTCTTAACTACAGAGAACAAAGTGATGGTTACTATAGGTGAGGTGGGTGAGAGTTGGGTGAAATATGTGATGGGGATTAAGGAGTGCACATGTGATGAGCACAAGGTGTTGTATGGAAGTGCTGAATCACTATATTGTACACTTAAAATGTACACTTAAAACTTATATTACACTGTATCTTAACTAATTGGAATTTAAATTTAAAAAAAAAGATTAAAAAAAAAAAGAATTACACTGCTAGCATAGGCATTTCAAATTCTTTTCAGGGGGCGCTTGGGTGGCGCAGTTGGTTAGCGTCGGACTTCAGCCAGGTCACGATCTCGCGGTCCGTGAGTTCGAGCCCCGCGTCAGGCTCTGGGCTGATGGCTCAGAGCCTGGAGCCTGTTTCCAATTCTGTGTCTCCCTCTCTCTCTGCCCCTCCCCCGTTCATGCTCTGTCTCTCTCTGTCCCAAAAATAAATAAACGTTGAAAAAAAATTTTTTAAATTCTTTTCAGGAAAAAAGAGTTATGTTCACCCACGTCACCTAGATACGCAGATACTCTAATCAGATCCTTTGGATGATTACTGTAATTTCCACATCTTTGAATTTACATAGTGGACGTTGTATAATAAAAGCGTATTTGGAGAATAATAATAATAAAAAAAAGTACCTAACCCTTTCCAAAACTGACCACAAATGACTTTTGAATTTTATACTATACTACATTATCCATTCATCTTCTCCTGTCTATAATTAGATTTTGGAGATCTGCCTGCATATTAAAAATAAAAATGTTTCCAAAAAAAGAAAAACAAATAACTTTTTCCTAATGGCACCATTGTATTTTGGTATCAGTAGCATGCAACTCTTTTTTTAGCTTATGGTTTTGGTTTTTTTTATTTAAAAAAAAAATTTTTTTTTTAACGTTTATTTTTGAGACAGAGAGAGACAGAGCATGAGCAGGGGAGGGTCAAAGAGAGAGGGAGACACAGAATCTGAAACGGGCTCCAGGCTCTGAGCTGTCAGCGCAGAGCCCGATGCGGGGCTCAAACTCACCGACCGTGAAATCATGACCTGAGCTGAAGTCGGCCGCTTACCGACTGAGCCACCAAGGCTCCCCTTTAGCTTATGGTTTTGTGAAACAATTGCTTGCAGAATACTTTCTTTTTGCTTCTCATGTTGCAATACTTAGAAATGGGGGTCAGTTCAGGAGGGCTTGAGGTAATCATGGCTTTCTGGAAGCAAACTGAGAGGTACTATTGCACCCAGCAGATGTCAAAACATGAGAGTGGAAGTCAGGAGCCACAGATGCACAGCTCTTGCCTGTTTTCTCTGTTAATGGGATTACCTGGGTGTGCATTGAGTGGTGTGGACCAGAGCAGAGGTGAACTGCGCTTACAAGAACAAAACAACCACAAAACTATTTTTCTTTGTGGAGGGTAAGTTTTACTTTAGATTTCTGCTTATCTTGGCACAGGAAGCTAGGCCAGGTTTACCAGGGAGTCATTCACAACACTGGCATTATGTACTCACCTGATCTTACAAAGCACATTTCAGAATCCTAGATGGGCACTCTTAATCACCAGTGTGTGTAATCAGCAGCATATTCAGGGGACATATGACCCCATGCCTCACATTCCTTTCTTCTATTGACATTTATTGACTTAGGCCTTTGAAATATCCTAGTCTCCAGCCCAAAGATCAGACTCCTATTTGTGACCATGTCGAAGTATGTTTTTGAATTGGAGAATCATGCACTTCTGCCCTTTCTTGCTTTTTTTCCTCAGCATAAAAAATTTAAAAGTGTCACCCTGTGAGGCATTCAACATTGTTGCTGTCAAAATAAATGTGGTAAAAGTCCTTTTTAGGATTATTTATTGAACTGACATTTCACTCTTTTCCTTCCTTTTACAGAAATGATAAAAGAGTATGACATGGAGACTCAGATAATACATGATACCATGAAATATACATTTATTGATCTATCCTATTAACTGCTGACAGACTGAATACACAAATGGAATATGGCCAGGCAACATGACAACAGAACTCTGACCCACAAGCTGTGCAGCAACCTATCCAGAACAGTTAGGACTTGGTCAGTAACTGCCAACTTTCTTCATTTTTGCTCTGACTTCTAACTCAGAACCAACCAGAGAAAGTCAAATATGCTTCCTTAATCAATCAGGTTGTACACCCTATTTCCAGTTAGTGGGTTAGTTAGCTTTCTCAGGACAACAACCTCCAATTAAGGCCTACTTGAAATCTTCCCCTTTTTCATTATAAAGCTTTCCTACTCCCTAGCCTGCCTTGGAGTCTACACCAAATTCAAATGATGGCATCTGACTCCCTTGCTATAGCAAACTCTGAGTAGATAGCCTCTATATTTTCTTATTTGAATTGTTTTGTTTATGTCCACAATATTTTCCTCTCGAGGCCCTGATCATCCCAACATATGATTGAACGACCTTATAGGTACCTTAAAACAGACATTAGGTTTCGAACATAAGTTTCAGACACCAAACACACACCATCCTTGCCCATCCTAGAAATAATCAGACCAAAGGTAGGGAGAGAAAGAGTAGCTGAGATGTATTTTTATCACTCTGACTTACGTTGTTGGGTTCTACTTAAGTTTTAATGTCAGATGTTTATTTTGGATTATACCCAAAAAAAAAACAACACAAAACAAAACGACGGCAACAACAAAATAAAATTTAAAAATCTACCCTTTAGAAATCAAAGTCAGTATGTGTGTCAGGAGCTGTGGTTCAATGGCAGTGAATGGCTTCTTCTTGAATATCTATAATTCTATATTTCCAGAATTCCAATTAGACTACAATAAAAGCATGTTTTGCTAAAAGTTTGTTTATTCTTTCCTTCATGTTATACTCTGATGTGGCATCTTTTTCCATTGGTCTTGCCGTATTTGTAAAATTCTAGTATCCACAATATAACTCTCAAATGTTATTAACAGGTAATGCTCATTCTTCCCAG
This sequence comes from Felis catus, assembly GCF_018350175.1. Classification (NCBI taxonomy): domain Eukaryota; kingdom Metazoa; phylum Chordata; class Mammalia; order Carnivora; family Felidae; genus Felis; species Felis catus. Next base: position 66,179,927 of record NC_058374.1, on the reverse strand, counting down.
CAGGAATTGTACTCAATGAAATTTTGATATGGTTCAATTTTGTTTTCTGGAACTCGTGATCTCTTCTGTGTCCTTTAACCTACCTTTGTCTTCATATTTTCTTCACTTTCTATTTGAAAACCTGCTCTTAAAAGACCTGATAATTAAGTGGTATTGAGGTTGATTATGGTAGACATCAATATGACAGGAAACAAAATATCTTTAAGGCTTTTGTCTTTGTGTTTAGTAAAAACTCAATAAATATATTTTGAGTATGCATATGAATGAATATAACAACATACAAATATCTAATTATTGGGCTTTCACATTTCCATTGAAGAGAAAGAAAAGAGTTTCCAGCACCCCACATATAATGTTATGTAATCTTGAAATTTGTTCAGGAATAAAATCAGATAAATTCTTATCAGATGTCTCTTCTGTGACTCAGGGCATTTATTTATTAGTATTTATTTATTAGTAGTTTGTAAAAATTAGAAATACTTTTCAATTGTTAGATGATTATTTCTATAGTGGGTCTTGACTAATTATATTAATAAAAAAAGAACAAATGGTTAAGAATAAATAAGTGAAATGATTTTTAAGTATTTATCTTAGGCTTTCAGGTGTTTGCTAATATATTTTAATTTTTTTAATGTTGAAGTTTTTTTTTAAGTTGATTTCTTTTTGAGAGAGAGAGACAGAATGTGAGCAGGGAGGGACAGAGAGAGAGGGAGACACGGAATCCGAAACTCCAAGCTCTGAGCTGTCAGTACAGAGCCCAGTGTGGGGTTCAAACTCACAAGCCATGAAATCTTGACCTGAGCTGAAGTCGGACACTTAACTGACTGAGCCACCCAGGTGACCTTAAATTTTTTTTAAGTGTATTTATTTTGAGAGATAGAGAGAGTGACTGGGGGTGGGGGAGCAGAGAGAGAGGGAGAGTGAGAATTCCAAGCAGGCTCCATGCTGCCACCACAGAGCTCAATGTCACAAACTGTGAGATCCTGACCTGAGCCAGATCGGGAATCGATGTTTAACCTACTGAGTCACCCAGGTGCCCCACTAGTATAGTTTTAAATGGAGTTTAAAATCTATCAAGATTAGAACTCTAACTTTTGAAAAATATTAATTTTTCATTCTTTTAAGATTTATACTGTCTAGGTGTATCACCCTGACCCTGCCTTAACTATCTATTTTCTCCTTCAGAAATGCACTGTGCCATCTCTGAGATGAGAGTAAAGAATCAATGTATAAGACAGACACAAGCTTTCTTTCTCCTTGCCAATTTGGTGAAGTGACTGTATTAGCTTGAGAGCAACTTGTATTTATTGAAGTACTACATGAAACAGGCTAATTGACTCTTGGTAAGAAACTGAAAAAATATTTTTTTTCAGTAGTAATACACTCAGGAAATATAAAAGTATAGAACTCCAAATTTGGAAACATTTGGAGATAATCTAATAGAGAGTTTTTATTTCATGGTAAAGGAATTAAAGGGTGATTGAGAATTGACTGGATATTAAAAACTATCTGAGAGATAAAACATGGAGGAAGCCATGGGTGAATATGTGTAATCAACACCTGCTTAACCTATTGGAAAATTCCCAGGGGCCTGAAATTTTCAGAAATTTGGGCTCTTTCTTTTAGTGATAAACAGATGAAAGGATTCTCATTAACCATTTCTTTTAACTGTGTCTACATTTGGCCCAATAATATAAAACATGTTCATTTTGCCTTTGTGTTGTGACACAAAGATTTTGATGGCCAATAAAATGTGGGGGGATTTGAAATTTTTTGCAACCAGGCATCAAGCATATAGAGGACTTGCTTAGAAATAATGCTAACAAAAATATATTAGTATTGACACATTTTATTTTTTTATTGAGATTTAATTGGCATATAACATTATATTAGCTTCAAGTGTATAACCTAATGATTCAATATGTATATATATTGTGAAATGATTACCTAAATAAGCCTAGTTAACATCCATCACCATACATAGTTACAAAAATATTTTTCTTGTGATGAGAACTTTTAAGATCTACTGTCTTAGTAACTTTCAAATTTGCACTACAGTATTAGTATAGTCACTATACTGTATATTACATCCCCAGGACTTATTTATTTGTTTTATAACCAGTTTGTACCTTTTAACTTCATTTATCCATTTTTACCACCCAAAATCTCTGGCAACTACCAACCTGTTACCAGTATCCATGAGCTCAATTTGTTGTTCATTTGGTTTTTAGATTTTTTAGATTTCATATATAAGTGAGATCATACAGTATTTCTCTGTCTGACTGATCTCACTTAGCATGAGGCCCTCAGGGTCCATCCGTGTTGCAAATGACAAGATTTCTTTCATTTTTGTTGTAGCTAAATAATATTCCACTTTTAAATGTTCTTTATCCATTCATCCAATGATTAAAACTTAGCTTGTTCCCATATCTTGGCTGTTGTGAATACTGCTGCAATGGACATGGAGGGCCAATATCTCGTCAGGCTCCTGTTCATTTCCTTTGGATACAGACCCATAAATGGGATTGCTGGATCATACGGTAGTTCTATTTTAAATTTCTTGAGAAATCTCACTACTATTTTCTGTAATAGCTGTACCAATTTACATTTTCACAGTAGTATACAGGGGTTCCTTTTTCTCTATATCCTCGCCAGCATTTGTTATTATCTGCCTTTTTGATAATAGCTCTTTTAACAGGTATGAGGTAATATCTCATAGGGGTTTTGATTTTCATTTCCCAGATGATTAGTGATGTTAAGCACTATCTGCTTTGCAAAACTATCTATCGAGGTCCTCTGCCCATGTTTCCTTCATCAGCTTTGTTTGTGTGTGACATTTTTTTATATACTGAGACAAAGCAGCACTCTCTCTTAACCTCCTTTTCAATGAAGAATGGAGAATGGATGTAGTGAAAACATCCTATCAACATCAGAGAGTTGACAGGAAGAAATGTGAGCCCCTGAGAATAATAACTAGGCCAATTTAGGTCCAACGCCTAGTGTTTACAAGACAGCGCATTCAAAGCTATTTACTAAATGAAATTGGTGATGAAAAACTAGTAATGTCATAATAGAAACATTTTGAGCTCCTTCAAAATGCATACTATGGAAATTTTTAGAGTGATGTTAGCCTTTCCATAATGATTGAATTGTAACATTGTCTCTCCTGTTGCCATGTCTCCCTAAGAAGTCTAGTATTATCCCAAAGAAATAATATCAAATAAAATTTGTTAAGGATATAGATAAACAAAAAAGAGAAAATGGGAACAGAGGTCATTTAAAAAATAAGTAAATACATTATTTAATCATTAATACGCTAGAATTAGACCTATTCCTAAAGGGAGGAAGAGAGTTACAGAGTAGGATGGTAGAGGTATGTTCCTTCTTGAGGAGATAAGACAGAACACATGGTGAAAATCTGTTTCCCAAAAATTTATCTTGATTAATGTGCTATATATTTCTGTGCCATATTAATATGCTATATATTGTGGAAGTCTCCAAAATACCAAACTCAAATATACTAACTTGATAGGAGGAGAAGATAAATAAACTGAACTTGGAGTCAGGAATCATATTCAGAAAAGAAAAAAAAAAAAGAAAGAATTAATAGAAACTCATTGGCAATCACCAGAATATGCTGCTCAAAACTTAGCTCTTTTCAGTCCAGATAAATGGAACACTTCACTGACTACTTAAAAGGAAAAAAAATCAACTTCTATGGTTTCTTTTATACTTTTGTGCACAGAATGAACTTTTAAAAACATTCTTATTCATCTACGAAGTAGCTATTTTTCACCTCTCTTTTCTCACTGCAGTCTTAAAGCATCCACCTTGGAGGGAAAAAAAAATCAGTTTTGTACGCCAGTGTTCCAATGTGCTTGAATACATCTAAGAACTGTAATTTTTTAGGGCTTACTTCCCAGGACTGAGGGATATTGAGCAAAAGACTGAGATGGTATTGCCTGATTTACAGTTCTTTAGGTGCACAGGATGATCTGAAAGGACCAAAGGGCTCCTGTGGTAACCATGTTGGAGACAGATACGTTATGTGAAATCCATTGCTCATAAGCCAAGTGTCTGCTGTGAGCATGGCCTACTCTAGATGCCAAATGATCCAACCAGCCTTGGGAGGTGCTATCAGTTTTGATGGCAGATTGATTAAATAAATGTAGAAAATCCAGGTTAGCATGCAGGCTACACATGCTTCAGACTTTCACAAAGATTGCCCCCACTTGAGACAGTGTTTTCACCCTTCTGTAACAAAAGAGGATAATACTACAGAGGTATTTTGACCTATTGAATTGCACAATTATTAAGATCCTTACATCTTAAATTTCTCATCATTGTTAAAAAAAGTATTTGGAAAGAGAAATTCACACTCAAAAATACTTCCAATGACTTTACAAGTAGGAAAAAGAACGCTTATCTAGATATGCATGACCTCATTATCACCCATAATTAAATGTATGAATACATAAAGCAGTTCAAGAAGAGATAATAGTATATTATGGAAATACTTGATTCAAAATCTGTAATAGAAATATCGAATATGGGAGGGGCAAGATGATGGAACAACATGGAAGTTTTTTGTGCGTCTCCCATCCATGAAATACAGCCAGGCCAACACTAAACCATCCTGCACACCTAGAAAACTTATCTGAGGATTAACACAACAATCCACACAACCTGGACCACACATATTCAGCAGGTATGCGGGGTGGAGAGGTGAACTGGGGGAGAAAGGAGCTGCAGAGAGTAGGGAGCTGCTTTTGCATGCAGAGAGAGGACAGAGACTGTGGGGGTGGGGGGATACAGGAAAAGCACACACACCCCCAAAAGCAGCTAGAAAGAAAGTGGAAAATTGGAAACAGCCACAGGGACTGAACTAAAAAGGGAGAAAGGAGAAAGGAGAGGGTTTAAATTCCATTAAGGGTATAAACGGGGAGCGCAGAGTCTGAAACTCTGCAGCTCAATAACTGGTAGTGCTCTGGTAGGAAGGGCAAATCCCCAGGAACAGAGTGGGGTCTGGGAGGTTCTCAGGCCACATGGGTAAAAGCGGTTACACTGCTGGAAGGACATTTGGTAGAGAGACTGTTGAAGCCACCTGGTCCCAGCAGACCACAGAGAACGGCCACATTCGCTGGTGCTGGAACAAGGTCATTAAGGGTGAAGCCTGGTGCCAGATGTGTGTTGTGATTTTCCATAATCCCTGAAACGCTGCTACCACACTATCTCACAAACTTTTTTGGTGGAGTGCTGTCACCTGGCTGCAGTCTCTGGGCATCGGTAGCAGCACGGTCTCGTGAATGTTCCTGGGTGCAGTCAGCACCCAGTCATTCCTCGGTGAGACCCTCCTGCAGAGAGGTAGAATGGGTCAAACCCGCAGACCCTCAGAAATAAGGGGGCAGGAAAAACAGCCGTATCTGAGACAAAACTCAGGAGGGAGGTGCTGCCTGGGACTTGGTCATGGACTCTGTAAAAGCGGGGAGTGGACGGAAACCGAAGACAAAGGACAGGTGTGTGATTGCTGATCGGGAACAACAGAGTTCTGATACTAGAGACTGGGTAGCTGGGTGATGCCATTTTCACCGCTCCCATGCATGCGCAAAGGCACCTACAAACACCACAACAATCCACCCCGGTAAGCTAAGCAGCGCCATCTAGTGAAGAACGGAGCCATTACACTAAGCCCCGCCCAACTGGGCCAACCTCCCTCTTCAGGAACACAAGTCTCTCTGCCTGCTTAGTTTATGGACTATAAAGTGCTTAATAGTTTGACTTCTAGGGGAAAAAAAAGTAATTTCCATCATATCTCAATCTGTTCGCTGGTCCATCTATTCAATTTTCTTTCTTTTTTATTTTTTTGTTTTTCTCTTATTCATTTTTTTTCTTTTCCTTGAATACAGAAAGAGAAAAATTCATTTCTATTTCCAATTTTTATTAACTATATTTTTCTTTCATTTTTTCTACTATATTTTTTACTTTTGTGTAATTTTTTCAAATTCTATTTTACTTCCATCATTTCATTTTAGTCTACTTCAGTGTATTCATTTTTCAAATTTTCGAACCATTTCTTTTTTTCTTTCCCTTTTTTCTCTAATCTATCAAGCCCCTTTCAACACCCAGACCAAACACACCTAGGATCTAGCATCATTTATTTGATCTTGTGTGTGTGTGTGTGTGTTTTAATTTTTTAAATTTTAATATTTTTTTACTTTAATTTTTTTTAATTTTAATTTTTTTACCTGATTAATTCCTTTTCTCCCTTCAAAATTACAAAATGAAGGAATTCACCCCAAAAGAAAGAGCAGGAAGAGGCGACAACCAGGGACTTAACCCAAACAGATACAAGCAAGTTATGTGAACCACAATTTAGAATCACAATAATAAGAATACTAACTGGAGTCGAAAATAGATTAGGATCCCTTTCTGTGGAGATAAAAGAAGTAACAGCTAGTCAGGATGAAATATAAAATGCTATAACTGAGCTGCAATCTCGAATGGATGCCACGGTGGCAAGGATGGATGAGGCAGAACAAAGAATCAGTGATATAGAGGACAAGTTATACAAAATAATGAAGCAGGAAAAAAGAGGGAAATTAAAGCAAAAGAGCATGATTTAAGAATTAGAGAAATCAGTGACTCATTAAAAAGGAACAACATCAGAATCATAGGGGTCCCAGAAGAGGAAGAAAGAGAAATAGGAGTAGAAGGGCTATGTGAGCAAATCATAGTAGAAATCTTTCCTAAGGGGAAAGATACAGACATCAAAATCAAAGAAGCACAGAGGACCCCCATTAGAGTCAACAAAAACCGACCATCAACAAGGCATATCATAGTCAAATTCACAAAATACTCATGCAAGGAGAGAATCATGAAAGCAGCAGGGGAAAAAAGTCCCTAACTTACAAGGGAAGATGGATCAGGTTAGCAGCAGACCTATCTACAGAAACTTGGCAGGCCAGAAAGGAGTGGCAGGATATATTCAGTGTGCTGAACCGGAAAAATATGCAGCCAAGAATTCTTTATCCAGCAAGGCTGTCATTCAAAATAGAAGGAGAGAGAAAAAGTTTCCCAGACAAACAAAAATTAAGGAGTTTGTGACCACTAAACTAGCCCTACAAGAAATTTTAAGGGGTACTCTCTGAGTGGAGAAGATTGATTGATTGATTGATTGAATAAATAAATAGATCAATCAATCAATCAATGCCAAAAGCAACAAAGACTAGAAAAGACCAGAGGGACCAGAGAACACCACCAGAAACTCCAACTCTACAAGCAACAAAATGGAAACAAATTCATATCTTTCAGTACCCACTGTAAATGTCAATGGGATAAATGCTAAAATCAAAAGGCATAGGGTAACAGAATGGATAAGAAAACAATATCCATCTATATGCTGTTTACAAGGGACCACTTTCGACCTAAAGACACCTTCAGATTGAAAGTAGGGGGATGGAGAACCACATATCATGCTAATAGTCAACAAAAGAAAGCCTGAGTAGCCATACTTATACCCAGCAATCTAGACTAAAGATTGTATCAAGAGATGAAGAAGGGCATTATACATAATTAAGGGTCTATCCACCAAGAACCTAACCATTATAAACATTTATGTGCCAAATTTGGGACACCCAAATATATAAACCAATTAATTAATCACAAACCTAAAGAAACTCATGATAGTAATACCATAGTAGTAGGGGACTTCAACACCCACTCACAGCTATGGACAGATCATGTAATCAAAAAATCAACAAGGAAACAATGGCTTTGAATGACACACTGGATCAGATGGACTTAACAGATATATTCAGAACATTTCATCCTAAAGCAGCAAAATATACCATTTCTCTCCAGTGCACATGGAACATTCTCCTGAATAGACCACATACTGGAACACAAATCAGCCCTCAACAAGTACAAAAAGATCGAAATCATACTGCGCATATTTTCAAACTACAACACTATGAAACTCAAATCAACCATAAGAAAAAATTTAGAAAGGTAAATGCTTGGAGACTAAAGAATATCCTACTAAAGAATAAATGGGCTAACCAAGAAGTTAAAAAGTAAAAAGTTCACGGACGCCAGTGAAAATGATCCATCCCTCCGACGCCCAAAACCTCTGAGACGCAGGAAAGGCAACCATAAGAGGAAAGTATATACCAATCCAGACCTTCCTAAAGAAGCAAGAAAGATCTCAGATACACAACCTAACCTTACACCTTAAAGAACTGGAAAAAGAACAGCAAATAAAACCAAAAACCAGCAGAAGACAGGAAATAATAAAGATCAGAGCAGAAATCAATACTATCAAAACCAAAACCAAAAACCAAAAACCAAAAAACAGTAGAACCGATCAATGAAACCAGAAGCTAGTTCTTTGAAAGAATTAACAAAATTGATAACTTGATAAACCACTAGCCAGTTTGATCAAAAAGAAAAAGGAAATGCCCCAAATAAATAAAATCAAGAATGAAAGAGGAGGAAGATGGCTGCATAGGAGGATGCTGGGCTCACCTCATCCTGCTGATCACTTAGACTCCACCCACATCTGCCTAAATAACCCAGAAAACCACCAGAAGACTACAAGAATGGACTCACTGGAGCCAAGCATAGACAAGAGGCCCACAGAAGAGGGTAGGAAAGGCAGAGAAGCAGTGCGTGCTACACAGACTGGTGGGAGGGAGCCGGGTTGTGGAGGGGCAGCCCACCTGGCAAGGCAGAGCCACTTGCAAAAGCAGAGGGGCCAGAATCTGTGACTTCTGATAGCCAGCAGGACTTAACATCTGGAATGTTAAAAGTCAACAACTCTGCTCTCAGAGAGCGGGGAGGGAGAGAGAACACTGGGAGGGAGAGTTGTTGAGCCCTGAAAGACAGAACTCAGCTCGGTGGGGGAGCCAAGGCGCTGGCAAGTGCCATCTATCTCTCCCATCCCCCAGCTGAAATTCCAAAGGGAACCAGTTCCCCTCACCAAATTTGCTTGCACCATGCAAACACCCAATGCTGTGCTTCTGTGGATCCATCCCTCCGACGGGCCTGCCTCCCTCCCAGTGCTGCAGGGCTCCTCCTACAGGGGACCACTGAAGGCAAAGCAAGCTAAGCCTGCCCCTCCCACCCATGTGCACCTTGCAGATCCACCCCGGTTAATATGCCATTGGCCAGATCACATTGAAGCAAGACCACAAGCCTGGCAGTGTGCAAGTAGCCCAGACAGGGGCCACACCACTCCACAGAAGTCCTGCCCCTGGGAGAGGGGAAGATAAGGTACACACCAAGCTGACTATGGCCCCAGCAGTGGGCTGGGGACAGACATCAGGTCTGACTGTAGCCCTGCGCACCAACATAAGTTACTCCGGACCCCACAAGGGAAATGCCCTGCAGTTTGGAGCCACCACAGGACTACCCAAGATGATAAAACGGAAGAATTCTCCTCAAAAGAAACTCCAGGAAGTAGCGACAGCTAACATATTGATAAAAAATGATTTAAGCAATATAATGGAAGAAGAATTTAGAATAATAGTCATAAAATTAATTGCTGGGCTTGAAAAAAGTATAGAGGACAGCAGAGAATCTATTACTACAGAGATCAAGGGACTAAGAAATAGTCACGAGGAGCTAAAAAATGCTATAAATAAGGTGCAAAATAAAATGGAGGCGACCATAGCATGGATTGAAGAGGCAAAGGAGAGAATAGGTGAAATAGAAAGTAAAATTATGGAAAAATAGGAAGCTGAGAAAAAGAGAGATAAAAAAATCCAGGAGTACGAGGGGAGAATTAGGGAACTAAGTGATGAAAACAAATGGAATAATATCCATACCATAGGAATTCCAGAAGAAGAAGAGAGAAAGAATTGGGCTGACGGTGTACTTGAACAAATCATAGCTGAGAACTTCCTGATCTGGAGAAGGAAACAGACATTAAAATCCAAGAGGCACAGAGAACTCCCTTCAGATGTAACTTGAATCGATCTTCTGCACAACACAGCATAGTGAAACTGACAAAATACAAGGATAAAGAGAAAATTCTGAAAGCAGCTAGGGATAAACAGGTGATAACTTACAAAGGTAGACATATAAGTGTAGTGGCAGACCTATCTACTGAAACTTGGCAGGCCAAAAAGGACTGGCAGGAAATCTTCAATATGATGAAAAGAAAAAATATGCAGCCGAGAATCCTTTACCTAACAAGTCTGTCATTCAGAGTAGAATGAGATATAAAGGTTTTCCCAAACAAACAAAAACTGAAGGAATTCATCATCACTAAACCAGCCCTACAAGAGATCCTAAGGGGGACTGTGTGAGTGAAATGTTCAAGGACCACAAAGTATCAGAGACATCACTAAAGCATGAAACCTACAGACATCACAGTGACTCTAAACCCACAACTTTCAATAAGAACACTGAATGTAAATGGACTAAATGTTCTAACCAAAAGACATAGGGTATCAGAATGGATAAAAAAAAAAACAAACAAAAAAACACACAAAACAAGACTGATCTATTTGCTGTCTACAAGAGACTCATTTTAGACCTGAGGACACCTTCAGGTTGAAAGTGAGAGGATGGAGAATTATCTATCATGCTACTGGAAGTCAAAAGAAAGCTGGAGTAGCCATACTTATCAGATGAACTAGACTTTAAATTAAAGGTTGTAACAAGAGATGAAGAAGGGCATTATATAATAATTACAGTGTCTATCCATTACAAAGAGCTAACCATTATAAATGTCTATGCACCGAATACGGGAGTCCCCAAATATATAAAATAATTAATCACAAACATAAGCAACCTTATTAATAAGAATGTGGTAATTGCAGGGAACTTTAATACTCCACTTGCAACAATGGATAGATCTAGACACAAGATCAATAAAGAAACAAGGGCCCTGAATTATACATTAGATCAGATGGACTTGACAGATATATTTAGAACTCTGCATCCCAAAGCAACAGAATATACTTTCTTCTTGAGTGCACATGGAACATTCTCCAAGATAGATCACATACTGGGTCACAAAACAGCCCTTCATAAGTATAAAAGAATTGAGATCATACCATGCACACTTTAAGACCACAATGCTATGAAACTTGAAATCAACCACAGGAAAAAGTCTGGAAAACCTCCAAAAGCATGGAGATTAAAGAACACCCTACTAAAGAATGAATGAGTCAACCAGGCAATTAAAAAGAAATTAAAAAATATATGCAAACAAATGAAAATGAAAATACAACAATCCAAATACTTTGGGACGCAGCGAAGGCAGTCCTGAGAGGAAAATACATTGCAATCCAGGCCTATCTCAAGAAACAAGAAAAATCACAAATACAAAATCTAACAGCACACCTTAATGAAATAGAAGCAGAACAGCAAAGACATCCCAAACCCAGCAGAAGAAGAGAAATAATAAATATCAGAGCAGAAATAAACAATATAGAATCTAACAAAACTGTAGAGCAGATCAATGAAACCAAGAGTTAGTTTTTTGAAAAAGTAAACAAAATTGATAAACTTCTATCCAGGCTTCTCAAAAAGAAAAGGGAGATGACCCAAATAGATAAAACCATGAACGAAAATGGAATTATTACAACCAATCCCTCAGAAATACAAGCAATTATCAGGGTATACTATGAAAAATTACTTGTCAACAAACTGGACAACCTGTAAGAAGTGGACAAATTCCTAAGTACCCACAAACTTCCAAAACTCGAACAGGAAGAAATAGAAAACTTGAACAGACCCATAACAAGCGAAGAAATTGAATCAGTTATCAAAAATCTCCCAACAAATAAATGTCCAGGACCAGATACATTCCCTAGGGAACTCTACCAGCCATTTAAAGCAGAGACAATGCCTATCCTTCTCAAGCTGTTCCAAAAAAACAGACAGAGACCCCACTAAAAAGGAGAACTATAGACCAATTACCCTGATAAACATGGATGCAAAAATCCTCAACGAGATATTAGCCAACTGGATCCAACAATACATTAAAAAAATTACTCACCACAACCAAGTGGGATTTTACCTGGGATGCAGGGCTGGTTCAATATCCACAAAACAATCACATCAATAAAAGAACGGACAAGAACCATATGATCCTCTCAATAGATGTATATAAAGCATTTACAAAATACAGCATCCTTTCTTGATAAAAACCCTCAAGAAAGTAGGGATAGAAGGAGCATACCTCAAGATCATAAAAGCCACATATGAAAGATGCAACGCTAATAACATCGTCAATGAGGATAAACTGAGAGCTTTCCCCCTAAGGTCAGGAACAAGACAGGGATGTCCACTCTCACCACTGTTATTCAACATAGTATTGGAAGTCTTAGCCTCTGCAATCAGACAACACAAAGAAACAAAAGGCATCCAAATCGGCCAGGAGGAGGTCAAACTTTCATTCTTCGCAGATGACATGATACTCTATATGGAAAACCCAGAAGATTCCACCAAAAAACTGCTATAACTGATTCATGAATTCAGCAAAGTGGCAGGATATAGAATCAATGCACAGAAATCGGTTGCATTCCTATACACCACAATGAAGCAACAGAAAGAGAAATCAAGGAATCGATCCCATTTACAATTGCACCAAAACCTATCAAATACCTAGGAATAAATCTAACCAAAGAGGTGAAAAATCTATACACTGAAAACTATAGAAAGCTTATGGAAGAAATTGAAGAAGACACAAAAAAGTGGAAAAAAATTCCATGCTCCTGGATAGGAAGAATAAATATTGTTAAAATGTCAATATGACCCAAAGTAATCTACATATTCAATGCAATTCCTCTCAAAATAACACCAGCATTCTTCACAGAGCTAGAACAAATAATCCTAAAATTTGTATGGAACCAGAAAAGACCCTGAGTAGCAGAAGCAATCTTGGAAAAGAAAACCAAAGCAGGAGGCATCACAATCCTGGACTTCAAGCTATACTACAAAGCTGTAATCATCAAGACAGTATGGTACTGGCACAAGAACACTCAGATCAATGGAACAGAATAGAGAACCCACAAATGGACCCACAAACATGGCCAAATAATCTTTGAAAAAGCAGGAAAGAATGTCCAATGGAATAAAGACAGTCTCTTCAGCAAGAAGTGCTGGGAAAACTGGACAGCGACATGCAAGAATAAACCTGGACCGCTTTCTTACACCATACACAAAAATAAACCCAAAATGGATGAAAGACCTGAATGTAAGACAGGAAGCTATCAACATCCTCGAGGAGAAAGCAGGTAAAAACCTCTTTGATCTTGGCTGCAGCAACTTCTTACTCAACACGTCTCTGGAGACAAGGGAAACAAAAGCAAAAATGAACTATGGGACCTCATCAAAATTAAAAGCTTCTGCACAGAGAAGGAAACAATCAGCAAAACTAAAAGGCAACCAACAGTATGGGAGAAGACATTTGCAAATGACATATCAGACAAAGGGCTGGTATCCAAAATCTATAATGAACTTATCAAACTCAACACCCAAAAAACAAATAGTCCAGTGATGAAATGGGCAAAAGACATGAATAGACACTTCTCCAAAGAAGACATCCAGATGGCCAGCCGACACATGAAAAAAGCTCAACATCACTTATCTTCAGGGAAATACAAATCAAAACCACAAGGAGATATCACCTCACCACTGTCAGAATGGCTAACATTAACAACTCAGGCAACAACAGATGCTGGCAAGGATGCAGAGAAAGAGGATCTCTTTTGCATTGTTGGTGGGAATGCAAGCTGGTGCAGCCACTCTGGAAAACAGTATGGAGGTTCCCCAAAAAACTAAAAATAGAACTACCCTACGACCCAGCAATTGCACTGCTAGGTATTTATCCAAGGGATACAGGTGTGCTGCTTCAAAGGGACACATGCAACCCCATGTTTATAGCAGCACTATCAACAATAGCCAAAGTATGGAAAGAGCCCAAATGTCCATCAATGGATGAATGGATAAAGAAGATGTGGGAGAAGCGGCAAGATGGCGGCTTAGGAGGACGCTGGGCTCACCGCGCGTCCTGCTGATCACTTAGATTCCACCTACACCTGCCTAAATAACCCAGAAAACCGCCAGAGGATTAGCAGAACGGAGTCGCTGGAGCCAAACGCAGACGAAAGGCCCACGGAAGAGGGTAGGAAGGGCGGCGAGGCGGTGCACGCTCCACGGACTGGCGGGAGGGAGCCGGGGCGGAGGGGCGGCTCGCCGGCCAAGCAGAGACCCCGAATCTGGCTGGCAAAAGCGGAGGGGCCTGACGGACTGTCTTCCCACAACAAGCGCGACTTAGCGTCTGGGAGGTCATAAGTTAACAGCTCTGCTCGGAAAGCGGGAAGGCTGGAGGACAAAGGGAGGGAGAGCTGCTGAGCCCCCTGACGACAGAGCTCAGCTTGGTGGGGAACAAAGGCGCTCGCCAGCGCCATCTCCCCCACCCATCCCCCAGCCAAAATCCCAAAGAGAACCAGTTCCTGCCAGGGAACTTGCTCGCTCCGCGCAAACACCCAACTCTGTGCTTCTGCGGAGCCAAACCTCCGGCAGCGGATCTGACTCCCTCCCGCTGCCACAGGGCACCTCCTGAAGAGGATCACCTAAGGAGAAGCGATCTAAGCCTGCCCCTCCTGCCCCCGTGCACCTTGCCTACCCACCCCAGCTAATACGTCAGATCCCCAGCATCACAAGCCTGGCAGTGTGCAAGTAGCCCAGACGGGCCACACCACCCCACAGTGAATCCCGCCCCTAGGAGAGGGGAAGAGAAGGCACACACCAGTCTGACTGTGGCCCCAGCGGTGGGCTGGGGGCAGACATCAGGTCTGACTGCGGCTCCGCCCACCAACTCCAGCTATACACCACAACACAGGGGAAGGGCCCTGCAGGTCCTCACCACGCCAGGGACTATCCAAAATGACCAAGCGGAAGAATTCCCCTCAGAAGAATCTCCAGGAAATAACAACAGCCAATGAGCTGATCAAAAAGGATTTAAATAATATAACAGAAAGTGAATTTAGAATAATAGTCATAAAATGAATCGCTGGGCTTGAAAACAGTATAGAGGACAGCAGAGAATCTCTTGCTACAGAGATCAAGGGACTAAGGAACAGTCACGAGGAGCTGAAAAATGCTTTAAACGAAATGCATAACAAAATGGAAGCCACCACAGCTCGGCTTGAAGAGGCAGAGGAGAGAATAGGTGAACTAGAGGATAAAGTTATGGAAAAAGAGGAAGCTGAGAAAAAGAGAGATAAAAAAATCCAGGAGTATGAGGGGAAAATTAGAGAACTAAGTGATACACTAAAAAGAAATAATATACGCATAATTGGTATCCCAGAGGAGGAAGAGAGAGGGAAAGGTGCTGAAGGGGTACTTGAAGAAATAATAGCTGAGAACTTCCCTGAACTGGGGAAGGAAAAAGGCATTGAAATCCAAGAGGCACAGAGAACTCCCTTCAGATGTAACTTGAATCGATCTTCTGCACGACATATCATAGTGAAATTGGCAAAATACAAGGATAAAGAGAAAATTCTGAAAGCAGCAAGGGGTAAACGTGCCCTCACATATAAAGGGAGACCTATAAGACTCGTGACTGATCTCTCTTTTGAAACTTGGCAGGCCAGAAAGAATTGGCAGGAGATTTTCAGGGTGCTAGACAGAAAAAATATGCAGCCGAGAATCCTTTACCCAGCAAGTCTGTCATTTAGAATAGAAGGAGAGATAAAGGTTTTCCCAAACAAACAAAAACTGAAGGAATTTGTCACCACTAAACCAGCCCTACAGGAGATCCTAAGGGGGACCCTGTGAGACAAAGTCCCAGAGACATCACTACAAGCATAAAACATACAGACATCACAATGATTCTCAACCCGTATCTTTCTATAATAACACTGAATATAAATGGATTAAATGCACCAACCAAAGACATAGGGTATCAGAATGGATAAAAAAACAAGACCCATCTATTTGCTGTCTACAAGAGACTCATTTTAGACCTGAGGACACCTTTAGATTGAGAGTGAGGGGATGGAGAACTATTTATCATGCGACTGGAAGCCAAAAGAAAGCTGGAGTAGCCATACTTATATCAGACAAACTAGACTTTAAATTAAAGGCTGTAACAAGAGATGAAGAAGGACATTATATAATAGTTACAGGGTCTATCCATCAGGAAGAGCTAACAATTATAAATGTCTATGCGCCGAATACCGGAGCCCCCAAATATATAAAACAATTACTCATAAACATAAGCAACCTTATTGACAAGAATGTGGTAATTGCAGGGGACTTTAACACCCCACTTACAGAAATGGACAGATCATCTAGACACACGGTCAATAAAGAAACAAGGGCCCTGAATGAGACATTGGATCAGATGGACTTGACAGATATATTTAGAACGCTGCATCCCAAAGCAACAGAATATACTTTCTTCTCAAGTGCACATGGAACATTCTCCAAGATAGATCATATACTGGGTCACAAAACAGCCCTTCATAAGTTTACAAGAATTGAAATTATACCATGCATACTTTCAGACCACAATGCTATGAAGCTTGAAATCAACCACAGGAAAAAGTCTGGAAAACCTCCAAAGGCATGGAGGTTAAAGAACACCCTACTAACGAATGAGTGGGTCAACCAGGCAATTAGAGAAGAAATTAAAAAATATATGGAAACAAACGAAAATGAAAATACAACAATCCAAACGCTTTGGGATGCAGCGAAGGCAGTCCTGAGAGGAAAATACATTGCAATCCAGGCCTATCTCAAGAAACAAGAAAAATCCCAAATACAAAATCTAACAGCACACCTAAAGGAACTAGAAGCAGAACAGCAAAGGCAGCCTAAACCCAGCAGAAGAAGAGAAATAATAAAGATCAGAGCAGATATAAACAATATAGAATCTAAAAAAACTGTAGAGCAGATCAACGAAACCAAGAGTTGGTTTTTTGAAAAAATAAACAAAATTGACAAACCTCTAGCCAGGCTTCTCAAAAAGAAAAGGGACATGACCCAAATAGATAAAATCATGAATGAAAATGGAATTATTACAACCAATCCCTCAGAGATACAAACAATTATCAGGGAATACTATGAAAAATTATATGCCAACAAATTGGACAACCTGGAAGAAATGGACAAATTCCTGAACACCCACACTCTTCCAAAACTCAATCAGGAGGAAATAGAAAGTTTGAACAGACCCATAACCAGCGAAGAAATTGAATCGGTTATCAAAAATCTCCCAACAAATAAGAGTCCAGGACCAGATGGCTTCCCAGGGGAGTTCTACCAGACGTTTAAAGCAGAGATAATACCTATCCTTCTCAAGCTATTCCAAGAAATAGAAAGGGAAGGAAAACTTCCAGGCTCATTCTATGAAGCCAGTATAACTTTGATTCCTAAACCAGACAGAGACCCAGTAAAAAAAGAGAACTACAGGCCAATATCCCTGATGAATATGGATGCAAAAATTCTCAATAAGATACTAGCAAATCGAATTCAACGGCATATAAAAAGAATTCTTCACCATGATCAAGTGGGATTCATTCCTGGGATGCAGGGCTGGTTCAACATTCGCAAATCAATCAATGTGATACATCACATTAACAAAAAAAAAGAGAAGAACCATAGGATCCTGTCAATCGATGCAGAAAAGGCCTTTGACAAAATCCAGCACCCTTTCTTAATAAAAACCCTTGAGAAAGTCGGGATAGAAGGAACATAATTAAAGATCATAAAAGCCATTTATGAAAAGCCCACAGCTAACATCATCCTCAACGGGGAAAAACTGAGAGCTTTTTCCCTGAGATCAGGAACACGACAAGGATGCCCACTCTCACCGCTGCTGTTTAACATAGTGCTGGAAGTTCTAGCATCAGCAATCAGACAACAAAAGGAAATCAAGGCATCAAAATTGGCAAAGACGAAGTCAAGCTTTCGCTTTTTGCAGATGACATGATATTATACATGGAAAATCCGATAGACTCCACCAAAAGTCTACTAGAACTGATACATGAATTCAGCAAAGTTGCAGGATACAAAATCAATGTACAGAAATCAGTTGCATTCTTATACACTAACAATGAAGCAACAGAAAGACAAATAAAGAAACGGATCCCATTCACAATTGCACCAAGAAGCATAAAATACCTAGGAATAAATCTAACCAAAGATGTAAAGGATCTGTATGCTGAAAACTATAGAAAGCTTATGAAGGAAATTGAAGAAGATTTAAAGAAATGGAAATACATTCCCTGCTCATGGATTGGAAAAATAAATATTGTCAAAATGTCAATACTACCCAAAGCTATCTACACATTCAATGCAATCCCAATCAAAATTGCACCAGCATTCTTCTCAAAACTAGAACAAGCAATCCTAAAATTCATATGGAACCACAAAAGGCCCCGAATAGCCAAAGGAATTTTGAAGAAGAAGACCAAAGCAGGAGGCATCACAATCCCAGACTTTAGCCTCTACTACAAAGCTGTCATCATCAAGACAGCATGGTATTGGCACAGAAACAGACACATAGACCAATGGAATAGAATAGAAACCCCAGAACTAGACCCACAAACGTATGGCCAACTCATCTTTGACAAAGCAGGAAAGAACATCCAATGGAAAAAAGACAGCCTCTTTAACAAATGGTGCTGGGAGAACTGGACAGCAACATGCAGAAGGTTGAAACTAGACCACTTTCTCACACCATTCACAAAAATAAACTCCAAATGGATAAAGGACCTAAATGTGAGACAGGAAACCATCAAAACCTTAGAGGAGAAAGGAGGAAAAGACCTCTCTGACCTCAGCCGTAGCAATCTCTTACTCGACACATCCCCAAAGGCAAGGGAATTAAAAGCAAAAGTGAATTACTGGGACCTTATGAAGATAAAAAGCTTCTGCACAGCAAAGGAAACAACCAACAAAAGTAAAAGGCAACCAACGGAATGGGAAAAGATATTCGCAAATGACATATCGGACAAAGGGCTAGTATCCAAAATCTATAAAGAGCTCACCAAACTCCACACCCGAAAAACAAATAACCCAGTGAAGAAATGGGCAGAAAACATGAATAGACACTTCTCTAAAGAAGACATCCGGATGGCCAACAGGCACATGAAAAGATGTTCAGCGTCGCTCCTTATCAGGGAAATACAAATCAAAACCACACTCAGGTATCACCTCACGCCAGTCAGAGTGGCCAAAATGAACAAATCAGGAGACTCTAGATGCTGGAGAGGATGTGGAGAAACGGGAACCCTCTTGCACTGTTGGTGGGAATGCAAATTGGTGCAGCCGCTCTGGAAAGCAGTGTGGAGGTTCCTCAGAAAATTAAAAATAGACCTACCCTATGACCCAGCAGTAGCACTGCTAGGAATTTATCCAAGGGATACAGGAGTACTGATGCATAGGGCCACTTGTACCCCAATGTTCATAGCAGCACTCTCAACAATAGCCAAATTATGGAAAGAGCCTAAATGTCCATCAACTGATGAATGGATAAAGAAATTGTGGTTTATATACACAATGGAATTCTACGTGGCAATGAGAAAAAATGAAATATGGCCTTTTGTAGCAACGTGGATGGAACTGGAGAGTGTGATGCTAAGTGAAATAAGCCATACAGAGAAAGACAGATACCATATGGTTTCACTCTTATGTGGACCCTGAGAAACTTAACAGGAACCCATGGGGGAGGGGAAGGAAAAAAAAAAAAAGAGGTTAGAGTGGGAGAGAGCCAAAGCATAAGAGACTCTTAAAAACTGAGAACAAACTGAGGGTTGATGGGGGGTGGGAGGGAGGAGAGGGTGGGTGATGGGTATTGAGGAGGGCACCTTTTGGGATGAGCACTGGGTGTTGTATGGAAACCAATTTGTCAATAAATTTCATAAAAAAAATGTAAAAAAAAAAAGATGTGGTATACATATACAATGGAGTATTACTTGGCACTCAAAAAGAATGAAATCTTGCCATTTGCAACCATGTGGATGGAACTAGAGGGTATTTGCTAAGTGAAATTAGTCAGTCAGAGAAAGACAAATATATGGCTTCACTCATGTGAGGATTTTAAGACACAGAACAGATGAACATGAGGGAAGGGAAACAAAAATAATATAAAAACAGGGAGGGCGACAAAACAGAAGAGACTCTTAAATATGGAGAACAAACAGAGGGTTACTGGAGGGGTTGTGGGAGGGGGGATGGGCTAAATACGTAAGGGGCATATGGAATCTACTCCTGAAATCATTGTTGCACTATATGCTAACTAATTCTGATGTAAATTTAAAAAACAAAATTAAAAAAAAAGAAATATTGAATAAAAGAACATTTAGTTTACTGTTAAATATTCTGTGCAAAGAGAATAGCATGTACAAGGGCATAATAGCAAATAAGGTTCATGGTATGGTGAGAAAACTATGAATTATTTGATGTAGAGGATAGGCTGCAAGAAGAGGTCCCACTAAGAATAAAATCAGGGTTGCTCCCATATAGAGGAACTTTGTAGGACCTTTACATATCATGATAACATGAGTGGATTTGGTCTTGGACAGAAAAAAAAAATGAAAGTCTTTGAAGAGAGAGGAGGCACTATGACTTATATGAGTTTTAGAAAAATCATTCCAGTAATAGAATATATCAGAGGAAATGAAACTGAAAGAGGCAAATTAGTTGGAAATTTTTGCAATAAATATGTTTATTGGTTATAAGGTCTTAAACTAAGAGAGTAGTAAAGAGATGTAGGAAAAGTGATGCACAGAATAGATGATAACATGCAATCCACAGGATTTCTGATTAATTGGTTGACAGAGTTAAAAAGAAAATGAGAAAACTAGAATGACTCTAATGTCTTGCTTGAGGAACTGGTTGGGTGGTCATTGTTGAGAAAGATGTTGATTTTTGTTATGAAAACATAAAATTCACAGTGCCTGGACTGTAGAGATATCCAGTAGATAGAGTTGGACCTAAGGAAAAAAATCTGTGGTGGAGATTTAGACTTAATAACCATTAACATATCTGTAGTTGGGAAATGTGAACGGAATGAATGAAATTATCCAAGAAGAGGATGTAAAGTGAAAAGAGTAGAAAGAAGACATAATGAAAGAAAATTGGGTACGTAATGGGCCAATGCTACACATAGGTCAAATAAGATAAACTTGATGTTGTCCCATGGGTTTCAAATAAGATAAAGTTGATATTTTCCTATTGGTAGGGACAGTTTCACCAGATATTGCAGAGGGCTGAAGTTTGAAGTGAGGAAGTTGATACAGTGAATGCAAACTTCTCTACCAAAACTGAAATACAGTGTAGTATTAAATCGGGGAGCTGGAAGCCTGTCTCTGGAGGCAGCTTGCTTATGCTTGTACCTCAGCTCTGCTTTAGCCAACTCTATAACTCTGAACAATTTATGTAACCCTGCTGCATCTCAGCTTCTTCATCTGTGAAAATTAATATCATAAGTACCTAATTAAAAGAGGTAAATGTACTGATACACATAGAATATTTAAACACCTGGTATATTGTAACTACTCCATGAGCATTAGAGATGTTATTAAGTAACTTGGCTGAGAAGTGTGGAGGAGTTTAAGGTAATATAAGGACTATTTTGGGTTTTTTAGTTGGTTTTCAGGTTTTTGTTTTTGTTTCTGGTGTTGTTGCTGTTCCTTAAATTGGGAGGAACTTCTTATAAGAAAAAATATTCAGGTGGAGGTGTAAAACGGTATAACTAATAAGGAAATTTAAGTTGGTGGAAGGGGATGGGATCTGAGCTGAGTTGAAATGATTATCTTGAAAAAAATAGAATATCTTTGTATTGAGATGGGGAGGAAGGAGAGATGGGTGAATAGAAAGAAATATGTTCCAATATACAGGAAACTTAAGAAACTCTCAAGTGGCAGCCTCCATTGTCTACATCGTGTCGCAAGTAAAACCAAGACAGAGAAGGAATCACAAATGTTGGAGGTCAAGATTACCAGAGTAGCTTTTGCCACTTGAAAAGAGTGGCTTAGCTAAGACCCTTGGTCTTCTTTCCTCAGTCTGAGAAAAGAAGAGCGTGTGAGATAGAAAACTCGTTTGTATAATCGTTAGGGCAACTTCACATATCAAATGCTCTGACCCATATACATGTGACAGCTATTTTCTAGTTGAAAAAGCCTCTCCCTAAATTCTTCTCTGCCTTCATTTCAGAAATGTTATGTGTGTTCTCTGAGCTTTATTTAATCATCACTATTATATCTCCTCCAAAAGCGTCAAATTTTTTTCCTCCTGCAATCTTTAAATCTTGCTTTTATTTTCCTAGTAGATTATGAAATATCTATCTTTTTTGGAGGGTGGGTGGTTGCTGCTTTGCTTATAGCAATTATTCTCTATTCAATCAGTAGATATGTTACAGCTGTGTTTGAAGGAGATTCTGTTCTCTGTGTTATTCTGTACATTTTGCTCTCTTCAAGACAAGCGTAAGGTTTTTAGTCTGAGGTTACCTACACCTAGATGATGTTTCTAGAAAAAGAGAAAGCTTGAGGGAGTTCAAAGGAGACGATCATTTTAACAGACATATTAAAAACATACAGAAATTACTTTGGTTATCTTGCCAAGTCGTACTATCCATTGAAAACTCAGTAAAGTTTTTGAAACAGAGAACATTACTTTTTGTCTGCTGATATACCGCGATAAGCTATTACTATTTGAAGGCCAGAAAATCCCTGTGAAGACCTGTGCCTTCCTAGGCAAGAAACCACTTTTTAACAACATATTTTGATGGTGACTTCACAGAGGCAGCTAAGGAAGATATAAAAGAAATATAACACTGTAACTTTTGTTTGCATATAATAATCTAAAGGGAAAAGAGGCTATAAAAATTAGTTCATCTATACAAGAACATATACAAAAGACATTTTAGAGGCTATGTAAACAAGTTCTTGGAGTATCCCCAAAGTAGTAGTTAGAATTTAAGAATGTGAAGTTTGAATAAGGTAGCAACTGAAGAAAAGTACAAATTGACAAGAGAGTAAGTGACAAAGATAAACAAAGAAGCAAGAATAATGAGCAAAGGAGAGAGAATAGATTTGCTTTATTTGATGTTATAGCAGGTGATATGGTAACTCCAGAAAATAAAGTAAGGGGGGTAGTTAAGCATGTATATACCAGATAGACTGGACAATATGTTGGTATTGTCTAACACACATATACGAGTGACCCAAATAGAATTTGAGGAAAAGAATTCTCACTTTAAGAACAGAATGCATTGAAAAAATGATAAGTTAGAAGTTAAGAAAGTGAAACATTAGGTGCTGGATATCAAATGTCTGTCACAAATGTAAAACAACTATTAGAAATGAACTTGGAAACTGATAGAAAAAACATGGAGAGCACTGTATCTGTTATTTGTTGAAGAAGGACCTACAAGACTGGATGGTGAAGGATATATGGTGATAAAAGTCAGAGAAGTCGATTCAATCATTTCTTCCTTCTTTCATTGAATCACTTATTTCTCTATTTCTCTAATCCTTAATTAACTAAGAAATTTTAGATTACTACAAAAAGCAAAGGATTAGAGTAAGATGGCAGAGACTGAGTACTGACTCCTGACTACTTATAAATTTCTTTAAAATAGTTTAATCTGAAGCTTGGTTTCTTCATCTATACTGTATTAAAGGCAAAATTTTTTCCACCTGTGAGGATCAAATTAAATATTTGTAATAATTCACCTATAATTGAAATGCAGTCATTCAACATATGTACATTCCAGTTCCATATAAATATAAGATTTGTGAAAATATTTTGAAGAGCATAGACCCCCAAATAAAGGTGGTATAGATTATTCTTATTTCATTACATACTCTGGGCACAGTGTGACAGTAAGTGATGAAAGAAAGTAAAGGTAGGATAAATGTGTTCCCTGTTCTCAAAGGAGCCAGGACAAATACACATAAAATGATTGGGTAACAGTGCAAATTAGTATCCAATTAAGGGCAGCAAAGAGGCATAAAGGCAATATATGCTTAAAATTTTAAGATGTGAGGTCCTTGGAAAGGGCATGGGTAGGAGTCAGAACTTGAGTTAGGGATCAAGTACAGTCACAATTTAATTAGGTAGATACGTTGTAAAGTATGATGATCTTCAAGATATTTCTTAAATGCCTTCAGATATGGGGCTTGTTTAGCTTTTTTTTTTGATCATTTTATTTTCAAGACTAACCAAACAATGCACACCCAAAACTATGATTAGGCAGGACTCAGACCAAATATATCTGCAGTTGGTCAAAGGCTTAAATCAGAAGAGAAAGAAGGTCTGCTGGTCACCCAAGTTAAAGTCATTAACTGATACCATCTTATTCTTGTCCTGACAGAAGCATAAAGAAGAGCCTTTGTTAGAAATAGAATGCTAAATTCCCATAGAAATATCACAATGGAGTTTTCTACTATGAGGCAAAGTGCACTTTAAATCATAAAACATTAGTAGAGACATGGTGGCATCATATAAGTTTTACTGTAAAAAAAAATTAGTGCTCAACTTTTAATTAAGAACGATTTCAAAAACACTCAGTGACTCAGTTCAAACAATCTCACTACTTACATGAATAGCACTGTTATCCAATGTACTGTTTTGAAATTATGTAAGAAGTCACCACGGGAGCTCAGTCTTACTGCATTGCTGAGCAACAACTTCCCTTGTCATTCATCTGACAAGTTGGCAGGAAAACTTTGTTTAAGATTGAACTTCACTGTTTTTCATTTAAAAAGAAATTGGGAGATCAGTAAATTGTGCTCTGTTCTCTACTGAGTTATTGTTACAGTACATAGCTAGCTATTTTCTCTCTCCTGATACTGCAAGGAGACCATTTCTTCTTATGAAGTCATGACCAAAATTTAATATTTTAAAGTAACAGTATGTTTTGTTTGTTTAAAAATGCAGAACAATGTGCTTCTAAAATAAGTCTATTGTTCAAGGGTACAGTGAATAAAAAGTTCTTCTTAGCTAATAATAAGCATGGACATTTATTTGGTACTTGCAACATGCTGCATACTATATTAGGCACAGTTTTTTTTAATTTCAGGTTTCTGCCTAAATATCACCCAGAAAGCTGTATGTTATTCACCTTAACTCCTCCAGTCATAACTCTTGATCTAGTTACCTGCTTTATTTTATCCATAATGCTTTTTTTTTACCAACTAATATAGCATATGTTTATTTGTTAAATTACATAGCTGTCCACTCCCTCTAGAACTACCCTATCTCATAGGAAACTACTAGCCACATGTGGCAACTTAAGTTTTTCCACATAGTCTTCATAATAATAAAAGCAACTAGGTGTATCATATAGCATAATATTAGCAAATGTATGCATAGTAGATAAACATTAGTTGCATCATATGATCATGGTTAATTAATCAGGATTATGATTTCAGTATCTGGGTATGCCAGTTACTTTTGTAATTCATAACAGTTTTAAAGTATATTCTTTTTAAAATTTTTTATTTAAATCTAATTTAGTTATCATATAGTATAATGGTTTCAAGAGTAGAATTTAATGATTCATCACTTACATATAACACCCCATGCTCATCCCAACAAGTGCCCTCCTTAATGCCCATCACCCATTTAGCCCACCCCCCAACCCAACACCTCCTAGCAACTCTCAGTTTATTCTCTTTATTTAAGAGTCTTTTATGGTTTGGGGTGCCTGGGTGGCTTGGTTAAGCGCCAACTTCAGCTCAGGTAATGATTTCACGGGTTCATGGGTTAGAGCCCTGCATTGGGCTCTGTGCTGACAATTCAGAGCCTGGAGCCAGCTTTGGATTCTGTGTCTCCCTCTCTCTCTGCCCCTCCCTCACTCGCACTCTGTCTCTCTCTCAAAAATAAACATTGAAAAAAAAGTCTCTTATGGTTTGCCTCCTTCTCTTTTTTTATCTTATTTTTTTCCTTCCCTTCCCCTATGTTCATCTATTGTGTTTCTTAAATTCCACATATGAATGAAATCATATGGTATTTGTCTTTTTCTGACTGACCTATTTCACTTAGCATAATATGTCCTAGTTCCATCCACGTTGTTACAAATGGCAAAATTTCATTCTTTCTGATCACCAAGTAATATTCTGTTGTATATACATACCACATCTTCTTTATCCACTTGTCAGTCGATGGACATTTGGGCTCTTTCCATAATTTGGCTATTGTTGGTAACACTGCCATAAATATTGGGGTACAACTGCCCCTTTGAGTCAGCATTGTTATAAAGTACATTCTTAACCTTAGAATTATAAAATTGTACCATTGACACAAAAACACAAAGAACATAAGCCAAAGAATTTTATGAGGCAACACTGATCTCATTTTACTACATAAAAATTTCTAAAATTAATATTATTTCCAGCATTTTAAGAATAGTATATTCATTATATTCATAATAATAATATAATGATGTATTAAGATGGGTGGTTCTATTCTCTGCATAAATTCTCCTACATAATGTCTTATCTGGGGGGACATTTAACTTTAGTGAGAAACCCTTGAAGTGGTAATAATGAACTGGCTCCAAAAGAACTCTACAAATATCACCTCATTTGTTTCTAAACACGTAACAGACATTAGGAGTTTTAATTTGTTCTAATTAAGCCTCAAGACCCACATATTTAACAGTTAAGCCATTTCTACTGTTCTTTTCAAACTTTATTTTCAATTTTATTTACACATGTTCTTTTGAGAGTAATACAATGTATGCTTCCTTATCTACTAATATTTAGACAATGAAAAGAGAACAGGGATCACTTAAAACTGGAAAACCCTCTCTGACAGCATATACTGCTCCTACTTTCTCCTCACACTGCAGACAAGCTCCTTTCATCAGAACTAGCAGCCAAGGGCTGTGAACAGTGACTATCAAATCCTCAGATGAGCAGAGAGAGCAAGTGTCACCAAAGATCTGGGTCCCAGGAAAAGAAACTAATCAATCAATGAACTAATACGGCAGAAAGTGTAGAAGAACAAAGAAAAAAGAAGTTAAATTAAGCATACCAGATTGCCTAATGAGATTTTGAGTAGATATTAAATTTATAAAAGAGAAATAACTAAAAGTAAAGAAATTAAAATATTTTTAAAGTCTCATTAGTTGTCCTTAATCACAAATAGGCATACAGCTAAAGAAAGAAGTAGTTAGCTGGAAATGAACATGAACGTTTTTCTCAGTACAAGGTGCACATGTATAGGTTGCTGGTGTAAAACAAAATATTATAAACATGAAAGGCAGAATCAAAAGTTCCAAAACCTATATGAAAGTGCATACAGAATTCAAAACAGAGAAGGCAGGGGAGTAAAAAATAAAATAGAAAAAATTCTATGCACAGTGGGGATGTAGCTATTTAAATAAAAATGCTCTTTAAATTATGTGAGCAAGAGTTTTAAAAAGAGAGAGAGAAACAAACAAAAGACCCAGCTAGACCTTGCCCAGCTAGCCTACACAACTGTGTAAACTAACCCTTTCAGTAAATCTCTAAATATGTATCTCCCACTGTTTGTTTCCCTGGTGGAACACTGACTGATACAGATTTTGGTTCCAAGAGTAGTTATAGAGAGGAGACAGTGGTAAGCTGAATAAGGACACCATCTTCCACCAAGATATTCATGTCCTAATTTCTATATTGATACAGAGAGAACTAAAAGATATTATGAGACTATTTTGTGCACTCTCAAGTAAAATTTAAATCCCAAAAGAAATGCCTAGTATCTGAGGAAAATATAGATTTTTAATTTGAAAGCTTCATAAAGACAAATTCCACAGATGGGGTAGACAATTATATCAAGGATCCAACTAATAGAAAAAAAAAATAGACCCAGATGGATTCAAGGTAAATTCTAACCTTGAGGCAAGGTATTTCAACTGCTAGGTAAATTATTTTAGAGCATAGAAAAAAGAGAAATCTTTCCAATCATTTTTACGTAGCAAATACACACTTGACATCTAAATCTAACAAAAATAGCACAAAATTAAAATAAAATTATAGACCAATATCATGTAGGAATATGGAGTCAAAACTCCTAAGTAAAATATTAACTACTTGACTTCAGTATCACATTAAGCAAAAGCACCATGACCAAGCGGAATTTATACCATGAATCTAAGGATAGTTCACTAATGAATATAATCATATTACTAAGACTAAAACTTGGTTTTCCTCTCTTTTTCCCTCCTATTATCATTTGTTTTGTTTCTTACATTTCACATGTGAGTGAAATCATACCGTATCTGTCTTTCTCTGACTGACTTATTACGCTTAGTGTCCTATACACACACACACACACACACACACACACACACACACATAATTAAATCTTGCCATTTGCAATGACATGGATGGAACTAGAGTGTATTATGCTATTATTTATTTATATATACAAATATAAATATATATAAATAAAAATACAAATATATTTGTATATATACATATATCACATCTTATTCATCCATTTTATCAGTCAATGTACATTTGGGCTCTTTCCATAATTTGCCTATTGTAGATAATGCTGCTCTAAACATCAGGGTGCACGCGTCCCTTCAAATTAGTATTTTTGTATCCTTTGGAGCACTTAGGTCTTTTTAATATTGCCCCAGACATCCAATTGTCTTGGTCCATTTGGGCTGCTATAACAAAATATCATTAACTAGGTGTCTATACAGAAACTTATTTGTTACAGTTCTGGAGGCTGAGAAGTTCAAGATAAAGGTGCTGGAAGATTCTATGTCCGGTGTCATCCCCCTTTCTGGTTCACAGATCTCATCTTTTTGCTGTACCCTCATGTGGCAGAAAAAAGTGAGGGAACTCTCTGGGGCCTTTTTTATGAGGGTACAAATCCTATTCCTGAGGGTCCCACCCTTGTGACATAATCACCTCCCAGAAGCCCCATCTCCAGATACCACCATACTGAAGATTAGGTTTCAAAATCTGAATCTGGGCAAGGCAGGAGACACAAATATTCAGTCTATGGCACCAATCAAATACTACACTACCAGCAAGTTTACCATAGTTTGGGTAATTTAGTGATAATTTATATCGTAAACTTTTTTAAAAGTCTGAAAATAGTAAGTAATACATATTTGTTGAAATATGAGAACGGCCAGGAATTTTACTAATAGACTTCCAGAAAGAGGAAGAAGTCCTTGATTACTGGATTCTTATAAAATACCAACTCTTGCTTGAAGAGTGTGTGGACAGTAGGAGAGGAGATTGTGAAGGACAGAATATCAGATGTGGTGTTTTGGTTTTGTTTTTGTTTTCTTTTCAGATTTGTTTCATTTGATTGTCTTTCACTTCCAGAGTGCTAAAATGTCTGTCCTCTTACCAAATACATCACAACATGCCAGTGTTCTTCTGTGCATACTATTGGTATTGTCAGAAATGCCGTTTCTCTACTTTTCTAGTTGGAAACTCCATTGATTTTTTTAAGACTAAGCTCATGTTGTGTGAAGCTTTCAGTCAAGGCAGTACTATTCTCCTATGATGTTCTTTAGTGTGTTCACACTTAGGATGTTTAAATGTCCCCATTTTCTGCTCAATCACAAGCCCTGGGACATCAGAATCTATGCCATATTTACGTTTTAATCTCTAGTGCCAAATGATGCCTGGCAAGTAGTCAATCTATAAAGAAGAAAAGTAATTATATTACTTGGGAATTAGCTTAATGACTCATATCTAGAAACCAAAAAACCTTGCTGCTATCTTGTCACTGCCATTGGGACTTCTGCAGTCACCCAGGGCAGTCTACTTAAGTATTTGCCTTGTATTTTCTAAGAAATTAGTCAGAATAGGCTTCTAACCTTAAAAATATTTAAGGTCTTTGTGAGACCTGGCTTAGTCCAATACTGCAGGCCTCTGCCATGTCTTTGAAACTCTCAAAATAAAATTCAAAAAGTTATATTAAATACACTCTTTGTATTTCTCTACCTACCTAATTAACCAGTTCATCTCTGAAGACAGGGAATGTCCTTGCAAGGAGTCTGCTATAGCTGAATGTAAAACATTCATGTTTTACAGCCTACTCTTTTAAACTGTGAACCACATGCTTCAAATGTAAGCAACTGAATAGCTTTCTAGTCTACCATTTTTACAGCCATGAATTTACAATAAATGCGTTTCTAATAAATAATTTATCACTATAGAAATATTCTGGAAATAACATAAATGTTTGCATTTCTTTGTTTTCTACTAGGGGTCTTATAGTTTCAGGTCTTGTACATAAGTTTTCAATGCATTTTGAGTTATTTTTATGTTTGGCTTCAAATAACAGTCCAATTTTGGGACACCTGGGTGGCTGAGTCAATTGAATGTCTGACTTCAGCTCAGGTCATGATCTCACGGTTTCTGAGTTTGAGCCCTGCATCAGCGTCGCTGCTGTCAGCTCAGAGCCTGCTTTGGATCCTCTCTCCCCTTCTCTGTCTCTGCCCCTTCCCCGCTGGTGCTATCTCAAAAATAAATAAACACTAAAAAAAAATAATAATAAGAGACCCATTTCATTCTTTTGCATGTGGATAACCAGTTTTCCCAGCAGCATTTATTGAAGAGATTATCGTTTCACCATGTATCTTGGTGCCCTTGTCAAAAATCAGTTGGCCATATATGCATAGCTGTGTTACTGAGGTTTCTATTCTGTTCTATTGGTCTATATGTCTGTCTTCATGCCAATACCTTACTTTTTTAATTGCAGTAGTTTTTTAATATGTTTTGAAATCAGGATGTGTGATGCCTTCAGTTTTGTTCTTTCTCAGAATTGTTCTGGCTACTTGAGGTTGTTTGTGGTTCCATATGAACTTTAGAATTATTATTTTTTTCTATTTCTGTAAAGAATGCCATTGGAATTTTGCTAGGAATTGCTTTCAATCTGTAGATTGTTTTGGATGGTATGGACATTTAAGCAGTATTAATTATTCCAATCTGTGACCAGGGGATGTTTTCTATTTCTTTTTGTCTTCTTTAATTTCTTTCATCAATGCTTTGTGTAGTTCTCAGTGTACCTGTCTTTTCTCTCCTTAGTTAGGTTTAATCCTAAGGATTTTATTCTTTTTAATGCTATTGTAAATGGGATGTTTTCCTAATTTCTTTTTAACATAGTTCATTGTTACTATTGTTAGTGTTTTCTTGTTAGTGATTTTTATGTTGATTTTGTATTCTACAACTTAATTATGAGTTCTAATACTTTTTTGTGACATCCATTACACTATTTTAATAGTGCCCACAAACTTTGCTCCAATAAAGCTTCATTTTCTCCATCCTCCTTTGTAAGAGTATTGTCATACAAATTACATCTTTGTACATTAAAAGCCCATGAACGTAATTTTACAATTATTGCCTTATGCAGCAGTCTTTAAAATCAGATAGGAGAGGAGTTAAAAAGAAAGTATACATTTACAGTGTCTTTATATTTAACATCATAGTTTCATTACTTGTGCTCTTTATTTCTTTGTGTGGACTTGAGTTACTGTCTAGTGTCCTTTCATTTCAGCCTGAAGGGCTCACTTTTACAAGTTCTTGTAGGACAGATCTACAGTGAAACCATCTCAGGTTGTTTTGCTTATCTGAGCAGTCTTGACTCTTCCTTTTTGAAGGATGGTTTTGTTGGAAACAGAATTCTTGAATTATTGAATGTCATCTCACTGCCTTCTGCTTTCCCTGGCTTCTGATGAGAATTCAACTGTCAATCTTCTTGAGAATCCATAGTACATGGTAAACCCTTTTTGTCTTGCTACTGTAAAGTTCTTTGTCCTTGACTTTTGACAATTTGATGATGATGATGAAGTCTCTTTTCAGCTAGCTTATTGGTCAGCTCATAATTGTTGATAATTTCCTTATATTCTTTCAACAAATCAGTTTTCCTACCTTTGCTGAAAAACTCTGTGTGTTGGAGTATACTGTCAAAGCTCAGATCTTCACTTCCTGTTTTTACAGGAACAAAAGTTTAACAAGAAGCAAGTGATTAAGACTCTCATAGACTTTCCTGGCAAGTGCATAGCCCTACTCATATGTGCAGTCTTCTAGATCCCCTGGAAATTATATTCTTTATCTTATATTTATTTTATTATAACAATATATTATACATTATACTTATTTTTTTATTTTTATTTATCTATTTTAAATGGTCAAAGAAAGCAGTGTGGAAAGGGGGATAATACTAAAATGAAGGAAATTACCATGAGACAAGAAGTTTATCAGCCTGGGCCAGATGAAGAAGTGTTATTATAATAGTGCTATGAATGTGATTTTAAGTATATTGGCAATTATTTCATATTCCTTTGATCTTGCCCAATCCCATCCCTAGAGCCTAAGGCTCCTGAGAAGAAAAGGAGCAGAGTCCTCAGAATAGGTGACACATTTTAACAAGTCCCCATTTGGAGGAATTTAGTTTATCTCAAATAATTCAACATTATAGATAATGCTGAAATAAATTTTCTTGTATACACATAGTGTTCAATTTTCCTATTATTTTTCAAAGGTATGTTTTCAGATATGGAATTATTCAAAGTATATTCATATGTTTTAAAGCTTTTGATAGAAGCAGGCCTAAAGAATAGGACACCAAATGGAAAGAATACAATAATAGTGTATGAAATTATGTTTTCCAGAATTTAATGCCATATTGTTAATTATTATTATTTATAATCTTTACAAATACAATAGATGAAGGAGCCAAGATGGCAGAACAGCATGGAAGTTCTTTGTGTGTCTCGCGTCCATGAAATTCACCCAGAACAACACTAAACCATCCTACACACCTAGAAAACTGGAGAATTAATGCAACAATCTGCACAACCTGCACCACGGAATTGAGCAGGTACACGGCACAGAGAAGTGAACTTGGGGAGAGAGAAGGTGCAGAAAGGGAGGTGCTTTTGTGAGCGCAGAGAGGACAGAGACAGGGGGATGGGGGGAGAATACAGGAAAAGCACTCTTCCCCAAAAGCAGCTGGAGAGAACATGGAAAATTGGAAACAGCTGCAGGGACTAAACTGAAAAGGGAGAAAGGAGAGGGTTTAAATTCCATTAAGACTGTAAACAAGGGGAGCTTAAAGGCTGCAACACTGCAGCTCCATACCTGGCGGTGCTCTGGTGGGAAGGGCGAATCCCCAGGAACAGAGTGGGGTCCGGGACATTCTCAGGCCACAGAGAAAAGGGGTTCCACTGCTGGAAGGACATTTGGTGGAGACTGTTGAAGCCACCTGGTCCCAGCAGACCCCAGAAAACGGCCACATTCGCTGGTGCTGGAACAAGTTCGTTAAGGGTGAAGACTGGCGCCAGATGTGCGTTGTGACTTTCCATAATCCCTGAAACGCTGCTGCTACACTGTCTCACGAAGTTTTTCTGGGGTGGGCTGGCACCTGGCCGCAATTTCTGGGCACCGGCAGCAGCAGGGTCCAGGAAGCATTCCTGGGTGCAACCGACATTCGGCCATTGTTCATTCGGCTATTGCTTGGTGAGACCCTCCCACAGAGGGGCGGAACGGTCAAAGCCGCAGTCCTTCAGAAGTAAGGGGCTGGGGAAAACAGCCGCATCTGAAACAAAACTCAGGAGAGAGGTACTGCCTGGGGCATGGTCACGGACAGTGAAAAAGCGGGGAATGGACGAAAGCTGAAGACAGAGGATGGGTGCGCGACTACTAGTCCAGGAGAACAGACTGGGTAGTTTGATGGTGCCATTTTCACCCATGCCGCGCATGCGCATATGCACCTAGGAGCGCCGCAACAATCCACCCTAGTAGGCTAGCAGCACCATCTAGTGGAGAACGGAGCCATTACACTGAGTCCCACCCAACTGGGGCAACTTCGCTCTCAAGAACACAAGTCTCACTGCTGGCTTAGTTTACAGACTATAGGGTGCTACATAGACTGATTTCCAGGGGGAAAACGAAGTAATTTCAGTCCTACTTAAATCTGTTAGCAGGTCCATCTATTCAATTTTCTTTTTTTCTTTCTTTCTTTCTTTTCTCTTTTACACTTCTTTTCTTTTTCTTTTATAGAGAAAGAGAAAAACTCATTTATTTTCAATTTTTATTAAAAATATTTTTCTTTAACTTTTATTACTATATTTTTTACTTTTGTGTAAATTTTTGCAAATTCTATTTACTTCCATCATTTTATTTTAGTCTACTACAGTGTATTCACTTTTTTTAAATTTCCAAACGATTTTGTTTTTTTCTTTTTTCTTTTTCTTTTTCTTGAATGCAGAAAGTGAAAAACTTCATTTTTTACTTTCAATTTCTATTAAAAATACTTTTCTTTAATTTTTTCGTATATATTATTTACTTTTGTGTAAAATTTTCAAATTCTATTTTACTCCCATCATTTCATTTTAGTCTACTTCAGTATATTCATTTTTTCAAATTCTCAAATTATTAACTTTTGTTCTCCCCCCTTTTTCCCTTTAATTTGTCAAACCACTTTCAAAACCCAGACCAAAACACACCTAGGATCTAGCATCATTTATCCGATTTTGTGTGTGTATTTAATTTTTTAATTTTAATATTTTTTAATTTTAATTTTTCTACCTCATTTATTCCTTTTCTCCCTTCAAAATGAGAAAATGAATGAATTCAACGCAAAAGAAAGAGCACGAAGAAACAACACCTAGGGATTTAACCAACACAGATACAAGCAAGATGTCTAAACCAGAATTTAGAATCACGATAATAAGAATACTAGCTGGAAAAAAAAAAAAAGAATACTAGCTGGAGTCGAAAATAGATTAAAATCCCTTTCTGCAGAGATAAAAGAAGTAAAAAAATAGCCAGAATGAAATTTAAAATGCTACAACTGAGCTGCAATCACAGATGGATACAGCAGCGGCAAGAATGGATGAGGCAGAACAGAGAATAAGCGATATAGAGGACAAATTATACAGAATAATGAAGCAGGAAAAAAAGAGGGAGATTAAAGCAAAAAAGCACAATTTAAGAATTAGAGAAATAAGTGACTCATTAAAAAGGAACAATAAGGGTCTCAGAGGGGAAGAGAGAAAAATAGGGGTAGAAGGGTTATGTGAGCAAATCAAAGTGGAAACTATCCTAACCCTGGAGAAAGACACACACATCAAAATCCAGGAAGCCCAGAAGATCTCCATTAGATTCAACAAAAACCGACCATCAAGAAGGCATATCATAGTCAAATTCACAAAATACTCATGCAAGGAGAGAATCATGAAAGCAGCAAGGGGAAAAAAGTCCCTAACCTACAACAAAGAGAGATCAGGTTAGCACCAGACCTATCCACAGAAACTTGGCAGGCCAGAAAGGAGTGGCAAGATATAATCAGTGTGCTGAATCAGAAAAATATGCAGCCAAGAATTCTTTATCCAGCAAGGCTGTCATTCAAAATAGAGGGAGAGAGAAAAAGTTTCCCAGACAAACAAAAAATAAAGGAGTTTGTGACCACTAAACCAGCCCTGCAAGAAATTTTAAGGGGGACTCTCTGAGGGGAAAAATGATGAAAAAAAATACATATATATAAATATATATACACACACATATATACACACACACATATATATTTCATGTATATATAATATATAAATATTATATATTATTTTTATATATTTACATATTTATATATAAATAAATACCAAAAGCAACAGAGATTAGAAAGGACCAGAGAACACCACCAGAAACTCCAACTCTACAAGCAACAAATGGCAATAAATTCATATCTTTCAGTACTCACTCTAAACACCAACGGACTCAATGCTCCAATCAAAAGACGTAGGGTAACAGAATGGATAAGAAAACAAGATCCATCTATATATTGTTTACAAGAGACCCACTTTAGACCTAAACACACCTTCAGATTGAAAATAAGTGGATGGAGAACCATCTATCATGCTAATGGTCAACAAAAGAAAGCCAGAGTACCTTACTTATATCAGATTATCTAGACTTTAAAATAAAGACTGTATCCAGAGATGCAGAAGGGCATTATATCATAATCAAGGGGTCTATCCACCAAGAAGACATAACAATTGTAAATATTTATGTGCCCAAATATATATATATATTTAAACACCCAAATATATAAATCAATTAATCACAAACATAAAGAAACTCATCGATAGTAATACCACAATAGTAGGAGACTTCAACACCCCACTCACAGCAATGGACAGATCATCTAATCAAAAAATCAACAAGGAAACAATGGCTTTGAATGACACACTGGACCAGATGGACTTATCAGATATATTCAGAAAATTTCATCCTAAAGCAGCAGAATATACATTCTTCTCCAGTGCACATGGAACGTTCTCCAGAATAGACCATATACTGGGACACAAATCACCTTAAATAAGTACAAAATGATCAAGATCATACCGTGCATATTTTCAGACCACAACACTATGAAACTCGAAATCAACCACAAGAAAAAATTTGGAAAGGTAACAAATACTTGGAGACTGAAGAACATCCTACTAAAGAATGAGTGGGCTAACGAAGCAGTTACAGAGAAATTAAAAAGTATATGGAAGTCAATGAAAATGATAACACCACAACCCATAACCTCTCAGACTCAGGAAAGGTGGTCATAAGAGCAAAGTATATAGCAATCCATAACTTCCTAAAGAAGGAAGAAAGATCTCAGATACACAACATAACCTTATGCCTTAAGGAGCTGGAAAAAGAACAGCAAATAAAATCCAAAGCCAGCAGAAGATAGTAAATAACAAATATTAGAGGAGAAATTAATACTATCGAAACCAAAAAAACATTAGAACAGATCAATGAAACCAGAAGCTGGTTCTCTGAAAGAATTAACAAAATGAATAAACCACTAGCTAGTTTGATCAAAAACAAAAAGAAAGGACCCAAATAAATAAAATCAAGAATGAAAGAGGAGAGATCACAACCAAGACAGCAGAAATAAAAACCATAATAAGAGAATATTATGAGCAATTATATGCCAATAAATTGGTCAATCTTGAAGAAATGGACAAATTCCTAGAAACATATACACTAATGAAACTGAAACAAGAAGAAATAGAAAATTTGAACAGACCCATAACCAGTAGGAAATCGAATTAGCAATCAAAACTCTCACAAAAAACAAGAGTCCAGGGCCAGATGGCTTTCCAGGGGAATTCTACCACACATTTAAGGAAGAGTTAACACCTATTCTCTTGAAGCTGTTCCAAAAAATAGAAATGGAAGGAAAACTTCCAAACTCTTTCTATGAAGACAGCATTACCTTGATTCCAAAACCAGACAGAGACACCACTAAAAAGGACAACGATAGACCAATTACCCTGATGAACATGGATGCAAAAATCCTCAACAAGATATTAGCCAATCGGATCCAACAATACATTAAAAGAATTATTCACCACAACCAAGTGGGATTTTACCTGGGATGCAGGGCTGGTTCAATATCCACAAAACAATTAACACGATTCATAACATCAATAAAAGAAAGGACAAGAACCATATGATCCTCTCAATAGATGTATATAAAGCATTTACAAAATAGAGCATCCTTTCTTGATAAAAACCCTCAAGAAAGTAGGGCTAGAAGGAGCATACCTCAAGATCATAAAAGCCATATATGAATGACCCAATGCTAATATCATCCTCAATGTGGAAAAACTGAGAGCTTTCCTTCTAAGGTCAGGAACGAGACAGGGATGTCCACTCTAACCACTGTTATTCAACATAGTATTGGAAGTCTTAGCTTCTCAATCAGACAACACAAAGAAATAAAAGGCATCCAAATTGGCCAGGAAGAGTTCAAACATTCACTCTTCACAGATGACATGATATTCTACATGGAAAACCCAGAAGATTCCACCAAAAAACTGCTATAACTGATTCATGAATTCAGCAAAGTTGCAGGATATAGAATCAATGCACAGAAATCAGTTGCTTTCCTATACACCAACAATGAAGCAACAGAAGAAGAAATCAAGGAATTGATCCCATTTACAATTGCACCAAAACCTATCAAATACCTAGGAATAAATCTAACCAAAGAGGTGAAAAATCTATACACTGAAAACTATAAAAAGCTTATGGAAGAAATTGAAGAAGACACAAAAAAGTGGGAAAAGATTCCATGCTCCTGGATAGGAAGAACAGATATTGTTAAAATGTTGATACAACCCAAAGCAATCTACATATTCAATGCAATTCCTCTCAAAATAACACCAGCATTCTTCACAGAGCTAGAACAAATAATCCTAAAATTTGTACGGAACCAGAAAAGACTCCCAATAGCCAGAGCGATCTTGAAAAAGAAAACCAAAGCAGGAGGCATCACAATCCTGGACTTCAAGCTATACTACAAAGCTGTAAACATCAAGACAGTATGGTACTGGCACAAGAACAGACACTCAGATCAATGGTACAGAATAGAGAATCCACAAATGGACCCACAAACATATGGCCAAATAATCTTTGAGAAAGCAGGAAAGAATATCCAATGGAATAAAGATAGTCTCTTCAGCAAATGGTGCTGGGAAAACTGGACAGCGACATGCAGAAAAATGAACCTGGACCACTTTCTTACACCATACACAAAAATAAACTCAAAATGGATGGAAGACTGAAATGTAAGACAGGAAGCCATCAACATCCTCGAGGAGAAAGCATGCAAAAACCTCTATGATCTTGGCTGCAGCAACTTCTTACTCAACACGTCTCCAGAGGCAAAGGAAACAAAAGCAAAAATGAACTACTGGAACCTCATCAAAATAAAAAGCTTCTGCACAGCGAAGGAAACAATCAGCAAAACTAAAAGGCAACCAACAGTATGGGAGAAGACA
The DNA here is from genome assembly GCF_018350175.1 of Felis catus. Classification (NCBI taxonomy): domain Eukaryota; kingdom Metazoa; phylum Chordata; class Mammalia; order Carnivora; family Felidae; genus Felis; species Felis catus. Next base: position 66,141,151 of record NC_058374.1, on the reverse strand, counting down.
TTTGCAAATGACATATCAGACAAAGGGCTGGTATCCAAAATCTATAATGAATTTATCAAACTCAACACCCAAAAAACAAATAGTCCAGTGAAGAAATGGGCAAAAGACATGAATAGACACTGCTCCAAAGAAGACATCCAGATGGCCAGCCGACACATGAAAAAATGCTCAACATCACTTATCTTCAGGGAAATACAAATCAAAACCACAAGGAGATATCACCTCACACCTATCAGAATGGATAACATTAACAACTCAGGCAACAACAGATGTTGGCAAGGATGCAGAGAAAGAGGATCTCTTTTGCATTGTTGTTGGGAATGCAAGCTGGTGCAGCCACTCTGGAAAACAGTATGGAGGTTCCCCAAAAAACTAAAAATAGAACTACCCTACGACCCAGCAATTGCACTGCTAGGTATTTATCCAAGGGATACAGGTGTGCTGCTTCAAAGGGACACATGCAACCCCATGTTTATAGCAGCACTATCAACAATAGCCAAAGTATGGAAAGAGCCCAAATGTCCATCAATGGATGAATGGATAAAGAAGATGTGGTATACATATACAATGGAGTATTACTTGGCACTCAAAAAGAATGAAATCTTGCCATTTGCAACCATGTGGATGGAACTAGAGGGTATTTGCTAAGTGAAATTAGTCAGAGAAAGACAAATATATGGCTTCACTCATGTGAGGATTTTAAGACACAGAACAGATGAACATGAGGGAAGGGAAACAAAAATAATATAAAAACAGGGAGGGGGACAAAACAGAAGAGACTCTTAAATATGGAGAACAAACAGAGGGTTACTGGAGGGGTTGTGGGATGGGGGATGGGCTAAATGCGTATGGGGCATACGGAATCTACTCCTGAAATCATTGTTGCACTATATGCTAACTAATTTGTATATAAATTTAAAAAAACAATAAATTTTTTTAAAAAGTTTACAAATTCAGGGTATAAATTTGTAAGGTACCTGGGTTGCTCAGTTCATTAAGCACCTGACTCTTGGTTTTGGCTCAGGTCTTGATGTCATGGCACATGTGATCAAGCCTGGCATCAGGCTCTGCACTGACAACACAAAACCTGCTCAGGATTCTCTTTCCTTCTCTCTCTGCCCCTCCCTGCTCTCCAAATAAATAAATTAATTAATAATCAAACATTAAAAAAATTTAAAAACCACAAATATAATAGATGAAGCATAGCATCACATTTTAAACTTAATTTCTGTGATTACTAGGATGGATACATATCTTTTCAAATAATTTATTAGACTGTTTATTTCTTTTTTCCAAATGCCCTAGATTTATGTGTTCATCTTGTCCTAGATGTGATGTTCATTCTTTCACTCTATGATCTCTTCATATATAAAAGATAATAATAATCTTTTTAATAATTAAAATACAATGATTAAATAATAAATTAAAACACTATAATAAGACATGATAAGAAATTATTAGATACGTCATACATAGGTTAGGTTTTTTTATATTTGTAATTTGTCTTTTATTCCATTCTAAGGTTACTTTTATCTGTTATTTTTGTTTAAATGCATGGTGCCAGAGTAGATTCTTACAGAAACCCTCCACATAAAGACTAAAATTAATCTTTGTGCTAGAACATGAAAACTTTTCACTAGTTATGGGAATAGCGAATATTATAATTATTTTTTCTAGGTAATGTTTGCCAAAACACATTGCTCCCCATGTTAACTAGTTGCATGTTTGCATTGAGAATCATGAGCAAAATATGTAAATTCCATGCCTTTGTTTAGATCTGTTTGGAGAGATGATTTGTTTAGAGAGGATTTGTTTACTTTCTAATAGGATTTCCTAGATGGGAACTTGGCATAGTATAATGGGATTAATCCCTGTGAAAGCTGTGAGTGGATTTTATTATCAGTCACAGCTCTGCTCTTCCACTATGTGAAATGTCTAAGAAAGGGATTAAGACACTCTGCAGTCGTGTGAGAAGCAGCTTAGTTATAAGCTGCTGTTTGAATCCACATATGCCCATACACACTCAAATAACACAGACCTACACACCACACCACACCTTCCTTGAGCCTTCAGTCACTCCAAATATGCATAAGAAATAAGAATCCAGAAGATTAAAATTTTCTGCATTCAAGTAAACAGCAAAAGCAATGTAGGAATATCTAATATCATTTGGGTTTTTAAATGAATAGAGATTAATAGAATATGTTAAACACTGACCAGTTGATGTCTTTTAGGTTTTATAACATACAATTCATTGTAATTAAAATGTGTTTGAACCCAAAGAGTGAAGACATCTTTATTTAAGACAGAGTCCAACGTACACACTCATGGAGGAAAAAAAATCTACACAGAACAGAGATATATATGATAAATTTTTTTTAAACGCTAGTCTCCCACTTTCATTTATCAAATACTAAAAGGAGCTATATTTTATATAGCACTTATTAAGTACCAAGCATTATTCTAAATGCATTATGCATATCAACTAATTTAATCCTCAAAACACTCTATGAAATATGCAATATTTTTATCCTTCTCTTAAACACCGGAAGAGTGAGGCACAGATAAAAAGTCCAGCCCAAGGTCACAAGGCAGGTAAGTTTCTCAATGTTTTCCATCATGGTTTCTTCTTATGCTACTATTTTTTTAGAAAAGATGCATTCACTGCCAGATTATATACACCTCTGTTTCCTCTATATCTTTTATGTTTTCATTATTACATTTAACTCTTCACCTAGAATTTATTCTCAGATGGTGTGAGGAAACTATCAACTGTCTTTCATTAATTCTAAGATATACACCTGTCAAATTTTAACATCTGTGAAAGCAGAATTCCTGGAGGTCTTACCATCATCGCCAGGCTGCAGTCTTGCCTTGTTCTGTCTGATAATATCAAGACAGTGTCAAAATCACCCTTAAGGATGAATGTCAGAGGTTTGGAAGCAAACATGAGAAACACTAGTTAGAACATGCGTTTAAGAAATGCCACATCACCAAAGTTCTAGATTGAAACAGAGGATACTACTGTATAGGGGAGAAAACATAGACATGAATAACCCTGAGTAAAAAAAAAAAAAAAAAAAAAAAAAAAAAAAAAAGTAAATTAAAAGAGCTAGACTTTGGGAAGTAGGCTTATTCATATCTGAATTGCTTTATTGCACCTCTACTCAATTTTTATATTGACAGACAAGAAGTGTATACAATTAAAAGTCTATACCTAAGTCTAAAATAGCTCAAAAACTATAGAGAAGGAGGCAACAAACTTTCCTTAAAGATTCACAGATTTTTTTTTTGTCTTTGTGGACCAACAGTTTCTGCCACAATATTTAGTACAGCCATCATAGTGCAAAAGCAGCCTGGGCAATATGTAAATGAATGGATATGGCTGGGTTCAATTTTTTTTTTTTTTTTTTTACAAAAATAGGTAGTGGGCCAAATTTGTCCTGATAACAAGATAACAAGTCCATGTGATAGGAAAGCATTTGGTTTTAGTTTATCAAGTAATTTTTTTTCTCCCTAGCAGTATAATGTTGACTTATTTTTCTCAGTTTTTTAAATTAATAAGTAAATTGACAAGTATTATTTATTTAATTACTCCTTTGAAATGTCATCTTTACAAAAATCAGAATGTAAGAGATTTCTTACATTCTAAGATTTATTTGGAGGCTTTCCAATTTGACCCATTAATATAATTCTCTATTCTTATTACAGGAATATTTAAGATATTATAAAATGATATTTTATTATTATTAGTGTCCTTTAATATCTCTTCCTGATAGAAATTATTATGATTTGTTATGTTTTTAGTTCTCCAATTAGTTAACATACAGTATAGTGTTGGCTTCAGGAGTAGAACCCAGTGATTCATGTTATATATGACACCCAGTGTTCACCCCGAAGCGTGCCCTTCTTAATGTCCATCACCCATTTAGCCCATCTCCCACCCATCACCCCCATCAACCCTCAGTTTGTTCTATTTAAGAATCTTTTATGGTTTGCCTCCTCTCTGTTTTTACCTTATTTTTCCTTTTCTTCCCCTATTTTCATCTAAGTTTCTCAATAGAAATTCTTATTTTTTTAAACATTTATTTTATTTATTTTTGAGGGACAGAGCACAAGTGGAGGAGGAGCAGAGAGACAGAGAGAGAGAGAGAGAGAGAGAGAGAGAGAGAGAAAGAATTGGAAGCAGAGAATGTGAAGCAGGCTCCAGGCTCTGAGCTGTCTGTGCAGAGCCTAATGGGACTCAAACTTATGAATCATGAGATCATGACCTCAACTAAAGTCGGACACTTAGCTGACTGATCCACCCAGGTGCCCCAGAAGAAATTATTTTTACATTATCATAAATTTATTCTTTCCATTGAACTTTAAAACACTTAAGTTGCAAAAAAAAAAAAAAAAAAAGCTCATTAGAAGTATGTTTGATATTGCATTAAACCAACCCAATCAGTGAGAAGAGTTCAAATTTTTAGTGGTCAGTCTTTGTATCCAGGAAATCAAGTATTATTCACACTCTGGTAAGATTTTATACTTAATTCATATAGGTTCCACATATTTTCTCATGAGTCAATTTCTAAATATTTAACTTTTGGGGGATTATGAAGAATGGAATATTTTGTATTCCATTATATTTTCTAGCTTGCTTCAGATGCTATATAATACAGCTATTAGTTTTGTGCCATTTTAAACAAGAATCTTTGTATTAATATTTTTAATTATTTCTTTAATTGTTTCTTCTTAATTTTCTAGAAAGATCATTGCATTACAAGACAACATAATAGTTTTGCCTCCTTCCTTTTTCCCTTCCTCTCTTTCTCCCTTCCTCCTTTCCTTCCTGCCTTTGTTCCCTTCTTTCCTTGCTAATTTCCTTCTTATCTTTAATTGAGATATATTTAGCATATAACATTGTGTAAATTTAAAGTGCACAACATATTTATTTGATATATTTATATTGCAACATGATGGTCATTGTAGTGTTAGCTAACACCTCTATCTTATCAAATTATTATCATTTCCTCTAGTGTTGGAAACAATTGGAATTTACTCTCTTAGCAAGTGTATTATCTATAATAATCATTTTGCTGTCTATAAATGCTGTTCTGTGTATCAGGTTTCCAGGAATGATTTATCTGCTAGTTGCAAGTATGCACCCTTGCAACTTGCTCATTCTCCATCCTCTGGGCCCTGGTAACTACAATTTTACTGTCCACATTTACAACTTCTTTTACATTCCACATATTGGAGATAATGTACACTATTTGTGTTTCCCTGTCTGAGTTATCTCACTTAGCATAATGCCCATCCATGTTGTTGCAAATGCAAAATTTTCTTTTTTTCATAGCTGAATAGTATTCTATTATATTTATACATACCACATCTTTTTTATCCATTCATTTGTCCACTGTCAGACACTTCAGTTGTTTCTGTATTTTGGCTATGGGGAATAACATTACAATAAATTTTTGCCCACTTCCTACTCAGATTATTTGCTTTTTTGCTATTTAGCTGTATGAGTTTGTATATATATGTATATACATATAAATGTATATATATACATATATATGTATAATGAGTTATATATATATAATGAATCATATATGTAGTTGGATATTAATCCCTTATGAAATATGTGGTTTGTAAATATTTTCTCCAATTCCATATGTTGCTTTTTCATTTTGTTGATAATATTTCTTTTGCTATGCAGAAGGCTTTTAATTTGATATATTCCCACTTGTTCATTTTTGCTTTTGTTCATGTTTGCTTTTGTTGGTGTCACAGCCATGAAATCATTGACAAGCCAACTGTTAAGGAGATTTTTCCCTATGTTTTCCTCTAAGAGGTTTATGGTTACAGATCTTACATTAAATCTTTAATCATTTTGAGTTCATTTTTATGAATGTTGCAAGATAGGATACCTGTTTCATTCTTTTGAATTGGAAGTGTTCTGCAGTTTGGGGGGATCTGAATGTCCATCTTGGGCTCTCATTTCTCCACGGGAAGAAATGGAGGTCCAAGAGGACCCTTTTGGTGCAGTGCTATGCTAATCTGGGGAAGGCCCAAGGCAGTCAGAATGTAGCTGCTCTTACCCTTCTAATGCAGTCCTTTTTGGTCTCAGTGGTCCAGGGTGGTACTTCAGCCATGTCCTAGGTTCTGGGATTTCACAATGGTGTCTTATTTAGAGATAGTTGCTAGTTGGTCTTCTTGTAAGGGAGACTGAAATCAGTAATGACTTTTGTTACCATTTGATAATAACACTCCATTGTCTTTTCACTTTCTTGATGATGTCCTTTGAAGCACAAATGTTTATGTTTGATGATGCCCATTTTTTCTAGTTTAAATCTTTTTTTGTTTGTACTTGTGTCATATCTAAGCAACCATTGCCTACTCCAGGGTCACAAAGATTGATGCCTATATATTTCTGTAAGAGTCTAATAGTTTTAGCCCCTACATTTAAGTCTTTGATACATTTTGGATTGATTTTGCATGTAATGCAATGTAGGGTTTCAAGTTCTTTCTCTGGCATGTTGCTCTCAGTTGTCTCAGCACAGATTTTTGAAAAGACCTTTCTTTTTCCATTGATTTGTCTTGACACCTTTATCAAAGACAATTGATCATAAATGTGAAGGTATATTTCTAAACTCTCAATTCTATTTCATTGAGCAATATGTCTCCCTTTATGCCAGTACCACACCATCCTGATTACTGTAGCTTTGTAGTAAATATTAAAATGAAAAGTTAGTCCTTCAATCTTTTCTTCTTTTTCAAAGATTGTTTTGGCCCTTCCAGGCCCCATTCGTTTTCATATGAGTTTTAGGGCCCACCTGCCAATTCATTCAAATAATTCATCTGGGATTTTTATAGGAATTGTATTCAGTCATAGCTTATTACCATGATCTTACATAGCATATTCAACCTTAACATATTTAACATACTTTGTTTTAGAGTCTAGTTACTTATGAAGTATAGTTACACAACTATAGCTAGTTGTGTTATCCCCTTACTAGATGGTCAGCCTCATAACAGTAGAAGATATCTTTCATTTTTAAATGTCTTGAAATGTTTTGAGTATCTTTGCAAAAGCATATATTTCCAAATATTTAACCTGTATAAATCTTCAAAATCCTACTCAATATGATATTTTCAGTCATCTTAAAAGCATACTTGTATAGATCAATAGCGAATTTGGTCAGTTACATTCAAACAAGAGTATAGCCAATTTGTTTTTGCAATACGTATGCTGCAGACGTGGGAAATATCATTCTTTATGCTCTGTATCTATGCTTATAAATTTGAGTCCAAGCCTTGTTCAAACTGCTCTTTTATATCAGCTATTTAACTTTTTTTAACTTGCTAGCCAAACTGGCTACAAAAAAAGGTGAGGGGCAACACACATACCACATTTTTTTCAGGACTTTAGAGAAATTTCAATAAGTGAATATAAGCATATTTTAAAATGGTTTTAAAATAGAAACATGCAGGTGGTTTGGTGTTGCTTATGATTCATGAACTATTCATAAACAGTAGTAAAATAATAGTTACTCTATATAAGCCATCACTTTGGCTAAGAAAAGAAAAAATGTCTGTGTAGTAATTCTCTGGCCAAAAATAAATGGGTATCACTTTTAGTTTTTAATTGTCACACCTGTGTTTTTTTTTTTCATTTAGTCATGGCCTGATACACAATGGGACATGACTTAATGACCAGCAGACATAATATGAATTATTTTCAGCTCACAGAGATGTTGCCAAGTGATTCCCATACATGGAGTAGACATCCAAAGAGTTTTTCAGACTTTAGTAAAGAGCTCCAGTTCATCCGGACCACCGTTAACACTGAATTACTTGACACATCTCTAATTAAAACTACCACAGTGGTGTTTCTACTCAAAAGCAACCACACTGTGATCTGTGTGAACACACTTTTGCCAAGTTTCTGATTATCAGATGGCAACGCAGACCCAGCTGGTGTAGAGTCCTTTATATCTGATCCTCTGACATTGAGAATGCCATACATTTCTTTGGAAATCAACATATGCCTGACTAGCTATCTCTTGCAGTAATTATGCAATTTCAAGAATTTTTTGAAGTTGTATATCTCAAATCACCTATTACAAATTATTTTATGTTAGTTAAAAAATTCTTTTTAATGTGTATAACTCCAAAGTTTCCAAAATTCACTTATCCACAAATTTCATTCCGTTCTTTTATATGGATATGTCTTTAGCTATTTGCAACTAAAGGATTATTTATAAAGAAACAGATCAGCCCACAGGTGTAACTAAATATACAATCTAACTCAAATTGTAACCAATATCCATCAAATAAGTTAGTCATTCCCTATATCTTGACATCTTGATGGAGGATATTATTTTTATTACAGTGTTCACCACTCATTGCTTTTCTTTAGTATATTCTAAGCTCACTAATTATATTAATATCCTCCTCAGCAAGTCCTGGTCTTGTGAATATTCTCCAGTTCTCTTTCCTCTCAGATATTTCTCCATTCTCCAGTGAGACAGATTCATCAATTTCATTCACTTTACTTACGTGAAACCATAGTATGCATATACAATTAAAGCCCAGTAACCCTGTGATTCATTTTGACTCCTGGCTGCTGTGTGGCCTTCCCATTGTGTGGGAATCTCACTGAGCACCCATTCCCTCTTCACTAAATTGAAGATAACATTAATTTACCTCATAAGTCCTTGAAATTTAAATGAAATTATGTAAATAAAAGCATTTTCATACATACAGTTGATATTTTCTTTCCTTTACCAACCGTCTTTATTTCTCAAATTCTACTTCAAAGGAGCTATTAATTATTACTCAGGATCTCACCCTTTTTAAGTTCAAATGTATAGGTGTTTGAGCCACTGCAATGACAGTTTAGACCCACTGACTGTCCTTAAGAAGCATTACAAAATTATACCAGGCCAGGGTTTGATCTTCATATTTTCAAACTCAAAATTTGGTCTTATCTGCTTCTTAGACTGGATCAAACTTGGGGATATTTATTCACTGTAATAAAGATTACAGTGGACTAATGGATAATACTGATTTCATTTACATTGAGAAAAACAATTGCCAAGGGGAACAGATACTCATTTCTTTGACCATTGTATTCTTTCTCTGTAAGAAGCTGAATGGGAAATCAAATTATAATCACAAGAGCTCTTAGTGATCTTGGAATCAGAGCAGAGTTTGCTGGGGCTTTGATTGCAGCGCCTAATGGCCTCCAGGTTTGACAAGTGCATGTGCTCATTTCCACAAATGCACCTGCCTTCTAAACAGGATGGGTTTATTCCTGCACCAGGCAGTGACAGAACTGCCATGTAGCACAACTATAGCAAGTACCGTTTTCATGACAGTCTACATAAATGATGCCCCCTGGATTTGTGCAACAGTGGCGATGGTAGAAACCCTTTTTCCTACATGAGATTTTAATGTCTACTGCTGATCTATTTTTCCTTGACATTTTTCTTAATGCTTCCACTGATGGCCAACTTCCTTCATATTTCAGATTTTGCATTACATTGTCTTTATTATTTTTATTAAAAAAATTTTTGGGGGGGGGGGAGAGCACAAGCAGGAGGGGGCAGAGAGATGTGGACAGACGATCTGATACCGTCTCTGCAATGACAGTCTGACAGCAGCAAGCTCTATGTGGGGTTTGACCTCACGAACTGTGACATCATGGCCTGAGCCAAAGTCTGAAGCTCAATCGACTGAGCCACCCAAGTGCCCCCACCATTGTTTATTAACTTTATCATGGTGCTGTCAGAAAAAAGCAACCTTCTAAAATGCTTTAAGATTATTTTCACAGCAAACATTTTATTTAATATGACATTTAAAAATTTTGATAAATCGTGGAATGGGCCTCCAAAAGAAATAGTGCCAAGGCTATAAAGGTCTTAAAACATTCTTGCACTCAACCGTCTAAACCTTCCTTAGCCAAACCTACTCAAACTGCTCCCGACGAGAAAGGCAAACAAAGTGCTTTTTGTCTTAAAGGGAATGGAGGGCTAGTTGCTTGATACTACTCTATATTTTCCCTTCTTTTGCTACTGATTCTATAGTCGACTCAAAATGGAAAGCACTGTATTCTCTGCCCTGCCATCTTATAGTCTGCTGATGTATGGTAATAGCTTTGGAAATTCCTGCCTTCTTTTTAATTGTTTTTGTTTTGTTTTGTTTTGTTCAAGTTTTATTTTTTATTTATTTTTGAGAGAGACAGAGAGCATGAGCAGGGGAGGGGAAGAGAGAGGGAGAGAGAGAATCCCAAGCAGGCTCCACGCTGTCAGTGGGGAGACTGATGCAGGGCTCAAACTCCCAAACCATACCGTGAGATCATGACCTGAGCTGAAATCTAGAGTCGGACACGTAACCATCTGAGCCACCCAAGAGCCTGCTTGCCTTTTTTAAATATAGGGTTTCCCAAACTTTATAATTATGATTTTTAATAAGATCTATTAATATCCTGTAGCATACACTTAAAAACTGGGACCTATTTTCCATTCATTTCAATAGTGAATATAGTTGACATCAAAGTGGAAGGAATAATAGTTTTGAGAGACAAATTGTTATGTCTCTTGTTATATGTTGCATCTTAATTTAAACGGAGTGGCAGAACCCACTACTCCAGGCTCTGTGCTGCATTTGACCCTTATAGTTCCATGGGCTCTGCTTAATGTCAGCTGAAATAGGTACTCTATGCCTCTGGCAAAGCGGCAGATACTGGATGCTAAAAGCTTAGGTTGTATCTCTTATCACCTCACACCAAAAATCAATTCACTGGGAATTTGCCCCCCGATGGTGGGCATCTCCCATTGATTTTCTCTCTACTGTAGAGCCCCTGTGGTTGGCACTCAATAACCAAGAACTGATGAATTTCTTCTTTCCCAGGTCCTCTCTCTCCATAGACACATGCACACGTACACACACACACACACACACACACACACTCTTACACTATACAAGGATGCCTATTTTTGTATAATTGGATTGGAAAGTATTATGACAAGAAAACTTTAGTAAATTTCTGTTATACACATTCACAGATTTTTCTGTTATGAGAGTCTCATCTCCTTAGGAATTTTATGTCACTTTAAATAAAAATGTCCCCAGAATATTTTATGACAGGGTTTTTCTACATGAATGCATCCATTCAAATGTTTCATTACTTTGTTTGCCAAGACACATTTTATAACTTTCAGGTTTTCGCTTTAACAGTCCCAAGAATCTCATGGTATCAACTTGTCTAATTAACCAGTCCAGATATTTTTTTCTGAAAACAGAGTGCAATTCCCACACCTTGTAGCACAGGCCAGGAATTTTTTTTTTCTTTTCAGTCCCTCCCTTTCCAGAATGAGGAAGATCAAGGAGAAAGCAAAAAGTTACCATACCAGAGATGAACTGCTGCAAAATGCACAGAAAAATTTAAAAATGGAAGGACCTCTGGAGAAAGAACCATGCATCTCACAGTCTGAATGACTCTCAGCATTGGGCCCCTGTATAACAATAGCACTTTCAATATCATGTACAAGTCAAAGCCTTCCAGCATTTTTACCCTTTCCTTTAATCAGCATATGACCCCCTTTCAGTGTAGTATGTATATAATTAAAACCATTTTTCCCCACATGCAATAGAGCCTTGTATCTGTTAAGATAATTTGTAAACTGATGTTGTCATGTGGTCTTTAAGAAGACCTCATAAAAAATGAAAACAAAATATTTGACTATTACAAATAATGAAATTCTCTAAATCAGGGTTTCAAAAACAGAGCTAAGCACCCGAACATCCCAAGAAATGTTCCAACATTCGAAAAATATCCTTTGCAAATCGAGATGATTGCTCCTAGATTCCTTAAGTTTTCAGATGTGAAGCTTATCATGGCTTCCAAGAGAGGAAGTCATTATATCAGAGGATGGTAAGAAGAGACCAGAGACTCATTCACGTGCCTGGAATCTACCTCAGATTGGGCAACATGTTTCCTGGACGTGACTGGAATATCGTGTATGGAGTTTATCACTGCCCTTATTACAGGGCTTTATATTTGTTATGTGTTCATCTCTTTGAGGAGACTGTGAATTCCTTGAGAGCACAAACTATATAATAAGCATCTTTGTATCCTGATGACAAGCAAAATGTCCAGCATTCCAAAAATATTTTCTCAATTAATCAACTATGAAGTTTTACCAGCATCACCATCATCACCGCTACTAAAGCAAAAGAGGTGGTACTGCCTTTCTCTTTTCTTTTACCTTCCAGAACATTTCCTGTTTGTTCATTCAAATCAGATTTAAAGTCATGGAGCCTGGAAAGACCTTGTAAGAATGAATATTTATTGAGAGTCTACCTAGCAGCCGTGCTTTAATTGTATTATCCCACTTAATCCTTCCATACAATCTTATTTAAATAATGCAAGGCTCATTTTATAGATGATGAAACAGGTTCAGAAAAGCTTAAATAGGTAACACTAGCATAACTGGGGTCTGAGTCAATCTGTTTAACTCTAAACACTGGACTTTATACTGTATTGTATCCTTGTGAAATAATTCTCTCATTTTATAGACAAAAGAATTGAAGATTAGAGATACTTATGGGCTAACTAAAGCCAGATGACTGATTAATGCTGTTCATTACTAAAAGTCTGATTACCAGATTAACAGCCCAATGGGATTTCCACTGGAAATAACATGAGAATAATGTTTCTCACTAACTCTACATGCTTTGTCTCACATCCTAGCATCGTACCTTATAATAGCGCCTGGAGACTGGAGTTATAAGACTGAGATATGGTGTGGATTTTTTTTTTTTTGTGGTAGAAGAGGCAGTGATGATAGTGTTGATAATGCTATTGGTGTTGGGAAGAGGAGGGTTGGGGAGGTGTTACTCTTTGCTCCTCTCAATGTAGCCCCTGTTTTCCCAGGATTTAAGATTTTCTCTGATCTTCACCTTAGTTGACTGAGTTCCACAGGAGACTTTGATATTGGTAGTCATTTCCAATATGTACTGTTTGAGATGTTTGTTTGTGAGTATATATATATATTCTCTGTAGGTGTACAACTACGGAAAAGGGAGAAAAGGGGAGAAAGAGAGTGAGATTACACAAGGAAGAAAAGAGCAGACATTTGGGAACCACAAGTCTAAGTTACAGTGTTCTACAATGAAAAAGTAAGACTTAAATTCAGCTAATGCCAGTCATGAATGGTTTCATGCCTTGTAGTGTTTTATTAAACAAAATCACCAGATGAAGAGAAGTTTGGCTAAATCTATTATTTGAAATGCTAATGATTTTGATTTTCAGTATTCAAAGGGGTACCTCTAATCAGCCAAGAAAATTTGTTCTGTCCCTGTAAATAGCAGGTAGAATGCTTATTGCAGTTCCTCTTATTACATAAATATAAGCTGAAATTATTCTTTTAAAGTAAAGAGGTCTATCACTTCTTGTTGGCCCTAGTTTTCTAACTATAGAATGCAGGAGCCAAGTTAAATGATATTTGTGGCTCATTTTTGCTTGTAAGCTTATATAGCTCTAAACACGTTATTTTTTAAATCTGAGGAGGATAGCAACATAGAGGTTAAGACTATGGCTTTAGAGTCAGACAGTCCCAGTGCTACCCCTTCCAAACTGAGGGAATTAGAGAAGTTATAGGCATACCTCTTTTCTTGCACTTCACTTTATTGAACTTTGCGGATATTGCATTGTTCACAAATTGAAGGTTTGAGGCAACGCTGCCTTGAGTAAGCCTATAGGTGTCATTTTTCCAACAGCATTTGCTCACTTCATGTCCCTGTATCCCATTTTGGTAATTCTCACAGTATTTCAAACTTTTTCATTATTATTGTGTTCGTTATGGTGATCTGTGATCAGTGATTATGACTCACTGAAACCTCAGATAATTGCTAGCATTTTTTAGTAATCAGGTATTTTTAAAGTAAGGTATGTGTTTTTTTAGACATAATGATATTGTACACTTCATAGACTATAGTACAGAGCAAACATAAATTTCATATGCATTGGGAAGCCAAACAATTCATTTGACTTGCTTTATTTCGAGATTTGCTTTACTGAGGTGGTCTGGAACCAAACCCACAATATCTCTGAGGTATGCCTGTATACCTCAGTTTAGAGGTAAAATAATCGCCACACCATTTAGGCAATTGCGCAAACCGGGAAAATTAATATATATCCCTTAAACTTACCCTCCTCACCATTTAACCCATCCCCAAGTCCTAGCAATTCCAAATGTAACATATATCTTGCATGTATTCTGTGTTGGTTTGCTGGGGCTGCCATAGCAAAGTACCACTGACAAGGCGACTTACACAAGAGAAGCTGATTTTCTCACAATTCTGGAAGCTAAAGATCCCAAGATCAAGGTATCATCATGGTTAGTTTCATTCTGTCTCTCTTCTTGGTTTGCAGGTGGCCGTCTTCTTTCTTTGTCTTCATTCTTTCTTTCACACCTCTAAGATTGAGTCTACTCTTTCTATAAGGACATCAGATGCATTAGATTAGGGCTCATCCATATTACCTCATTATAACTCAATTACATCTTTAAAGGCTCTAGCTCCAAATGTAGTCATCCTGAGACACTGGTGGTTAGGATTTCAACATGTGAATTTTGGTGGCACAAAGTTTACCCTAAAACTCATCTATTTCTCTCCATCCCCACTGATGCCATCTCAGACTCGACTGCCATCATCTATGCCTGTATGGTTGCAATACATTTCTTGCACATCATCTTATATCCACTCATTTATTTTTCACACAGTAGCCAGAAGGATATTTTTAAAAAGTCTATATGAGGTCACGTCAGATGTTGTGGCTAGGGTTCCATAAGCACAGTACTTGAAATTAAAGTACTTGAAAAGATCTAAATAGAATAGGAATTCCTATTTTTTAAGAAAAACCTTAAAATGCTTATTAAAATGTTTCAGTATTTACTCTAAAATAATTTAGGATGCAAAAAGTATCTTGTGTGAAGAGTTAGGAGTTCAGAGAAATGAAGGCATCCACTTTTAGCACCAATGAACATTTACAAAAAAACACTTCAGTGTGAAAGCCACTCAAAATCTCATTACAAATATCTGTGGGACGTTATGCACCATAACTTAGTTCATCTATCCATTCTCTTTCTGCTGTCATTGCTAAGTGCCTGGCTTCCAAATATGCCCTAGTGGTCCTCCTATCTTTCCGGAGCTGACGTGGCCACAGTGGAGATGCACTTGGTCTAACAAAACAAACCTATCATCATCTTTGCCTCCAGGATTTGCTCCCTCCTATAACTTTCCCACCTTTTCAGTGGTGCTACCTGGAATCAGTTTTTGAGCTATTCTCTCCTAGTTGTCCATAGCATCTAACTGCCAAATATATTGCATGTTTATATTTACTATGCCTCCTCTAACATTTCATCCTGAACCTAGTTATCCCAGCTTCAGGTTTTATGCATGGTTAAAGCAATCCAAATCCATCCAATCTCTTTCTTAGTTTTTCACATCAAAACCTGTGCCACAACCATATTTAGCACATTTCTTTAGCTTATAAATCCTCTGGTGAAATGAAATTGTAGTAGAATGCATAAATAAATAACGTAGAAAACACAGGGCAGGACAACACTCACTTGACTACCCTAATGGACACTGATTTTCCAGTTGGGATATTCCTTAGGAATGGGGCCATGACTTACAATTGATTGTTGTCCTTCTCTCTCTCTTTTTTTTTTTTAATCTCCCACAATAGCTAGACAGTGCTTTGGTTATAGTAGTTGCATTGTGGAAAAAAAGATTAATTGATTAGTATCCACAGCCTCTTGCTGTTCTGCACTCAGGAGGGAGGATCCTGTGTTGACTACTAGGTTTAAACCATGCACAGTAAAGTAGATAGTGAAAGAGAAGAAAGAAGTCCTATAGAGGCTATTTGAATTCATCTGCAAGAGATCCAACTAGTCACCAAGTAAAAAGAGGAAACTAGGAAGGTTGAGGAAGATAAAGAACATCTGTGGACTGAAAGTGAGACAATTTTTAGAAAATTGAAGTGGAGAAAGGAAAATATTAAACTTTTGATAACATGCCTATGAAATATTGAAGATAAGGGGTGAGAGAGAAATTCTCAAAGTTTATTTGTATGCTATGAATGCAACCACTATGATTTTTTAAGAGAAAGCAATAAAAATATAAAATAGCTCTCAATTATTTTTGATGCTGGATTGATATTACTTTGAATGTGACACCAGGATAGGCTTGGGCATCAAATAGCTCTGGTGTCATTTTGAGTTACAATGATGATAATGTTCCAGACCAGTTGTTTGATTGCTGTCGCAATTGTTAACATTCAGAAGCACGATGCTTAGTCTTTTTGTTATTTCTGTGAAATCTAAATGCATTGTTTTTCAGTTTTATTACCTAGAAATACCACCTTATGCAGTCTCAAAATATATAATTACAATAATGCATACATGAACTGCTTTTTATAGGTTACAAAAACAGTGTGCATTCATAACATCCTTCTTAAAATAATTAGGTAAGATATGTAGGATAGATATTGTCTCCATTTTACAAATCAGAAAACATCAACTCATAAAGGCAAAACACCAATATGTAGGTAGAAGCTGTCAGAGTAAAAACTAAAATTTTGTCTTCAGATTCCAATTTCAGAGTTCTTTAAATTTTTTTCATGTTTATTTATTTGGGGGGTGGGTACAGAGAGAGAATCCCAAGCAGGCTCCACACAGACTGTGCAGAGCCCGATGCGGGGTCAATCCCATGAACTGAGAGATCACAACCTGAGCCAAAATCAAGAGTGCAAGGCTTAACCAACTGAGCCATGCAGGTGCCCTCCAATCTTGGAGTTCTTTAGGGGCCCTATAATTCTTGTGTACATAGAGAGAAACATAGAGGATTTTTTTATGTTTAGCTTATGCTTTTTCATTTTTTTCTCTTTTTGAAAGTTTCTAATTTGATAGACACTCAGTGGACTGTATGCACTAATCAGCTACAAGACTTGAAAGATAATCCTTATTGGCTCTCCTGTTGCCTACTACTCTTCTGAAAGGAAGCTGCTCCTTTTGTAAATTTTGCTTAGGTGTATGACAGCTTTGCCACCTGCGTACTGTTTCGCCTTGGGCAAGTCACAGAGGGGGTTAACCTCTCCAGATATTTGTAAGGATATAATGTGATATCACAGGATGTGACAGAGAAAACACTCAAAAAATGTAAGCTATCAAGAGCATCTTTTTCTTTCATTTCTTTCTCTAATCATTCCACCCCAATCTTAGTCTTTAATTTTAATCCCAAAAGAGCAAATGACAGGAATACATCAGCTTTTCTTTTTCCTTTATCCTCTTCTACCAGTCATTTGAAATAGTGCAACTTTCAGACATATAGGAAATTTTTCAAAAACATTAACTCAATATTATTGAAGACATCAACTCAACACTGTAAGACAAAACAAACAGCAGTGTCATAACTAGCTAACAGCAGCCTCAAATTTAGAGTAATGTAGAAATAAAAAGGCAGCTGCAGCTTTGGCATTTTAAGGTTAACTATTTCTTTCATAAGAGAGAGAGAGAAAGAGAGAGAGAACTTGCACAAGTGCAAGCAGGGGCAGGGCAGAGGGAGGTAGAAGGAGAGAGAGACTCTTAGGCAAGTTCCATGCCCAGCATTGGGCTTCATGCTGGGCTCAATCTCAGGACTGTGATATCATGACCTGAG
Source organism: Felis catus (assembly GCF_018350175.1). Lineage (NCBI taxonomy): Eukaryota > Metazoa > Chordata > Mammalia > Carnivora > Felidae > Felis > Felis catus. Next base: position 66,123,436 of record NC_058374.1, on the reverse strand, counting down.
CCAAAAATCAAGATCAACTATTTCAACTATTTCAAAGTCCATTTCAAAGTCCTCTTTTGTGAAGTGATGAGTTTCTTAAGTACTCTTGATAGAATTCCTTTGTCAGATATGTGTGGCAAATAAGTTCTCCCACTCACTGCATTGCCTTTTGACTCTCTTAATTTTGTGTTTTAATGAAGAAAAAAAACGTTAATGTTAATGCAGTTCGATATACCACTTGTATCTCCGACAATTCGTGCAACATCATAATGAGAGGCCATGAAGTGCGTAGCAATCCCTTAACCATGAATGTGTTACATTAGTAACTAGGTTCTTCTCATCTTTTTCAAGAGTACTAACCTCTCCTTTCATACAGCACTCATTTAACAAGACTTTACCAGGAAAGGAGAAGACATAAATGATTTCTCCAAGTTGCCCACTCTGGGTGATCTTGAGGTACTATTAACAGAATGAGATAAGTCAGTAATAAATGCCTGGTTAGGGATAAAGACAGTTTTTGATTTGGGATACAATGAGTTTGAGGTATTTATGAGACATTGGAATAGAAATTTCCAGTAGGCCTCAGATTTTCAGGAAGAGCGTGATTGTTGAAAGGGTGGAATTGGTTGAAATTACTGAGAGGGAGACTATAGATACAAGAACATGAATGGGAACAAAACCTTAATATATATGTCCAGGTAGTAGTTGGAGGAGGATATCACAAATCTATATCTCCAGTTGCCTGTTAGACGTTTTTACCTAGAAATCTCTTTGTCACCTCACACCCAAGACAGTTAGAACAGAACTCATAATACTCCCTCTATTCCTGAGCCTGTTCCTCCCCTTTATTGGAGTTCATATTTCTGACGTGTTGACCCCTGGGTCTTACAGTCACTCAGACACCAAGCTTTAGAGTCAATGGTGACCCCTCATACTTCTTCACCCTTTTGGCTAGTCATTAAGGCCTATTGCTTCTTTCATTCCTTAATCTTACTTTCATTGACATCTCCTTAAACTATTTTAATGGTCTCATTAAACGTTGCCCTTCGTACCCACTTTTTGTTTGCAAAGCATTTTTTTTTTAGTTTTTGATTATTGAGCCACGCGCTATGCCAAGTGTATTATATAAATATACCCTTTAATTTCATATAATCCCATGAGGAAACTGGGGCTTAAGGTGTTTAAGTGACTTGCTGATGGTCATACAGAACCAGGGTTCCAACCTACATACATGGGAATCTGAAGCCATCTGTTAACTTGTATCATTGTCTTCCTCCACACAACTACCACATTAATAGTCCTAAAACTTTTTTCATTTTTTGCCTCTTCTACATCATTCTTTGACCATGAGATAAAGTCATAAAAGCTTTTAAACTGATCTGCACAGCCCTCTGTGTTACGACTTCCACCCATTTCTCCAAACTTTCATTAATCATCTGTTCTGGTAAATTGATATGATCACATACTCTTCCCCACCCGTGTAATATACAATGTGTTAGAATAGTGTCTTAGCTCACACTGTATCCCTAAAATGGTTACTCGCCATCCCTTGCAATTTTAAATAATTATATGGCATCTCTCTGATGTAAACTGTAGTTACTTAAACCATTAATGCTGGGATTTTGTGTGTGTGTGTGTGTGTGTGTGTGTGTGTGTGTGCCTGTCATTCAAATTTTGCTTTTTCCTTAAAAAACAAAAAGGTTTTTCATGGAAAGTCCCTTTATAAAATAATTGGTGTATATTTTTTTACTACCTTAGAATCTTAGAGTGGAAGATCTTCATGAATCATTTAGTCCAATATTTCAGTTTACAAGTAAAAAAAAATGAAAACCTGAAATGGTGCTGTGCTCAAAGTTTATCACTTGTTAGCACATGAGCTTAAGGTTCCTAAATTTAGGCCTAATGTTTTTTCCATTAAACACACTACTTTTTATTTTTTATTCTTAATATATTTTAAAGAAAAATATAGTTTCAAAATTCAAAAGTTTCTGTAAGTCTCATTCTTCCTAAAGTTGACAACAGTCTCAACATTGAACATTGATACTCAGAAGCAACCGCTCTTAATTGCACAAGCTCTTTCTCTGCAGTTCCTATTTCTGGCTCTAAATGAATGTAAGTGCTTGTCCTTGATTCTTCAACTCAGATACATGGTCTGTGGAATTTTGCCTTATAATATACACGCATTCCTTAAGTCCCTATCTTTTCCATACTTTTATGGCATAATTTTTGTTACTACTAGTATTTCCTGTTTATATGTAATTATTTTTCAGAGCTAGAATTTGCAATTGCCCCTTTTTAATCTGTTTAGTTTGGTTCATGTCTTTCGCTAATTCTTTCACTAAATTACTTTGGATAGTCAAGCACATTAATTACATTCTCATTAATGGCCATGTGGGGTGTTCTGGGTACATATGTTGAGAGTTTAGCTAAGCTACTCCATAGCATTGTTGCCTTATCATACATTGTATTTGGCCAAACTGCTTTCAGTGACTTTAAGCTGACATTAGCCCCCTCATGCAACTGTGTGCCCCAACATGGCAGTTGTTGTGACTTTGTTAAATTAATATTCATTAAATAGAGCCTCTGAGCATTGCAGTGCAACAACAGACCACATGAGGGATTGAAATATAGATTATTATTCATAGGTCCTGAAGGAAGTACTGGAATTATAGATTATTACTCACAGGACCTCAAGGAAGTACCCAGTACACCACCAGTGGCCAAACTGGAAGTCAAGGCAGAGTGCAGATAGAATCAGGACCAGGTCCACTGCCTTTATTAGGATCAGTGGGTGGACTGCTTTGAAGTTTTCAGATTAAGCCCAGATTGGTCAATTCAAACCCAAAGAGCAAGACTTTGGTAAGCACCAAGGGGGTCTTGTCTAAGGGGTGCACAAGGAAAGGCTGAGGGGGCAGAGGAGAATGTTTCTCACAAGGATAGGGCAGTTGACTTGTGAGTCTGTGGGCTGTTATCTAGAAAGTGGGCTCGAGGAAATGGTAGTATCAGTTCAAGGCCCCCCACAGGCATCTTGGCAACAGGGAACAGATGCTAAGTCAAAAATATTATGGAGTAATTTTGTTAAACTCTCCATAGCAGTGCACAGAGTCACAAGCAAATATAAATATAAGCTAACAGCCGTTGTGATCAATAGTCTCTTCTGTTTCCCCAGCGTCTTCTCCTTTTGGCTTACTAACACTCCACTCTTTCGGTTTGAATTAAGCATTCCACCTACAGACCCTATTAAAGGCAGTGCCCCAGGTCCTGACTTTCTGTCTGCACTCTGCCTTTACCTCCTATGTGGCCCCTGGAGGCATGCCAGGTATTTCTTCCAGGCTCCGTCAGTACTTCTAGTTCATCAACTCATGAGGTCTGTTGTTGAACCATGGCTCACCATCTGGCATCCCGTGCACCACTTAGTATTAATCTGATAAAAACGCAACATAATTATTTATGTAAACTTTTTTTTAAATTTTAAAACAGCTTTGGATTTATAGAAAATTGTGAAAATAGTATAGGAAACTTCTGAAACATATACCCAGTTTCCCTGTTATTATCTATTAGTATGGTAAATTTGTCACAATTAATAAATCAATTTTGATACATTTATTCTTTTTTTAATGTTTTATTATTTATTTTAAGAGAGAGACAGAGCACAAGCAGGGGAGGGGCAGAGAGACAGAGAGACACAGAACCCAAAACAAGTTCCAGGCTCCACGCTGTCAGCACAAAGCCTGACTCAGGGCTCAAACTCACGAACCTTGAGATCATGACCTGAGCCAAAGTTTGACGCTTAGCTGACTGAGCCACCTAGGTGTCCCATTGATACATTTATTCTTAAGTCCACACTTTATTCAGATTTTGTTTAGCTTTCACTTAATATCCTTTTTCTTTTCCAGGATCCCATCCAGGCTACCACATTACATTTAATTTTCATGTCTCCTTAGACTCTTCTTGGCTATAACAATTTGGCAGATATTTATCATGATCTTGACAATTTAGAGGAGTGCTGGCCAGATATTTTGTAGAATGCCTCTCAATTGGGATGTGTCTGATATTTTTCTCATGATTAGATTGGGGTTTTGGATTTTGAGGAGAAAGTCCAAACAGGTAAGTGTCATTTTCATCACAGCATAGCAAGGGTACACACTATCAACATGACTGATCACTGTTGACATTCACGTCGATCACATGGTTGAGCTAGTGTTTGTCAGTTTTCTCCATGGTAAATTTACTTTTTCCCCCTTTCTGTACTGTACTCTTTAGAAGGGATCCACTATTTTCAGTCCACACTTAAAGAGTAGGGAGTTTAAAACAAACAAGGAGTGGTAAGTTATAGTTCATTTCCTTGAGGGTGGAGTCTCTACGTAAGTTATTTAGACTTCCTCTAGATAGGAGATTCATCTACTTGCCTCCATTTATATATATTCGGTCATCTTCAGTCACTATCAGTATAGACTCATGGACATTTACTTTACCCTTTGGGTTATAATCTAATATTACTTTGTTACTCAAATTGTTTCAACTTCAGCCATTGAGAGCTCTTTCAGTTGGCTCCTGCAACCCCCTTTGACACAGAGACACAATGTCCATCATTGAGGGGTTTTTGGGTTTTTTTACATTTAACATTTTTTTTAAACATTGTTTTATTTTTACACACTACAAGATACACCAGGAGCTTCTTGTATATTTCCTATCCCAGTCATAAAATCAGTCATTTCTCCAAGGAGGCTGGGTTCTTTTCATTGGCAAATGTTATTAGAAACCAAGGACTGCTTGCTGCTACTGGGTCTCGTTGCTTCTAGGTTTTCTTAGCTGACAGAGCAAGGAAGTACTATATGTGTGTATATACAAATCTGTGTGTACAGGTTATGCTCTATATGGAGTCTTCTGTGTTTATATTAAACTAAACATGAGTTAATGCTGTTATCTCCAGTGTGATACCTCTGATTCATTATGACATGGATCTTTCTAACCTCCATTATTTGCTTATTTGAACCCTCCATACCAACAGTAAGAATGTTCCCACCATTCACCATCTATTTACTTAATCTCTTTTTTAATGTTTATTTATTTATTTTTGAGAGAGAGATCAAGAGAGTGCAAGGGGGGGGGAGCAGAGCAAGAAGAGGAGAGAGAATTCTAAGCAGGCGTGCACTGTCAGCAGAGCCAGACGTGGGGCTCCATCTCACGAACCATGAGATCATGACCTGAGCCAGAATCAAGAGTTAGATGCTGAACTGACTGAGCCACCCCGGTGCCCCTATTTACTTAACACCTCAATTCTAGTATCCATTCATAGTGGTTTCAGAATTAACCCATATCACCCTGTGGGGAACTTTATCAAGTAGAATATATGCTCATGTTTTTCTGAGTCTTATAGACAATAGTTATTTCCATTCAGAACCATTTTCCCCAACTCCTTTTGGTGAGGTTGTTTCATACACTTATAATACAGTTAAACGTTTCTGTTACATTTTGTATTCCATCCTGATATTCCTGACCTACCAACTGACTTTTTATAATCTACATACATTAAGGTTCACTCTTTGTGCTGTAGAAGCCTGTGGGCTTTGACAAACACATATGGTCACTTTCCACCATTACAGTATCATACACAAGAGTTTAACCACCCTAAGAAAACCCTCTGCTTCACCTATTCAAGCCTCCTCCTTCTTTCAAACACATGGCAACCAGTGGTTGATTTTTTATGTCCATATTTTGCTGTTTCCAAAATGTCATCTAATTGGAATCATACAACATGGAGTTTTTCCAGACAGGCTTTTTCACCTGCCAATATATATTTATGTTGCATTCATGTTTTTTCATGCCTTTATAGAGAACTCCTTTTTTATTATTGAATAGTATTACATTATATAGATATATTTTAGTTTGTTTTCCATTCATTTATGGAAGGACATCTTGGTTGTTTCCAGTTTGGGGCAATTATAAATAAATCTGCTATAAATATTTGTGTGCAGGATTTTGCATGGACATATGTTTTAAAACTAGTTGGGTAAATAGTAGTGCAATTGCTAAATTGTATGGTAAGATTATGTTGAACTTTATAAGGAATTTCCAGTCTTCCAATGTGGCTCTACAATTTTGTATTCCTACCAACAATGAATGACATTTTCCATGGCTACACATCCTTATCAGTTTGTACTCTCAGATTTTGATATTCTAGATATTCTTTTTTTAATTCAAGTTAGTTAACATACAGTGTAGTCCTGGCTTCAGGAGTAGAACCCAGTGATTCATCTCTTACATATGACACCCAGTATTCATCTCAAAAAGTGTCCTTAATGCCCATCACCCTTTTAGCCCATCCTCCCACCACCCTTCCCTCCAGCACCCTCAGTTTGTTCTCCATATTTAAGAGTTTCTTATGGTTTGCCTCCGTACCTGTTTTTGCCTTATTTTTCCTTCTGTTCTACTATGTTAATCTGTTGTGTTCCCCAAATTTCACATATGAGTGAAATCATATATCTGCCTTATATCTGTCTTTCCCTGACTGACTTATTTTGCTTAGCATAATATACTCTAGTTCCATCCATGTTGTTGCAAATGGCAAGATTTCATTGTTTTTGATTGCTGAGTAGCATTCCATTGTGTGTGTGTGTGTGTGTGTGTGTGTGTGTGTGTGTGTGTGTGTGTACAGACAATGGAAAACACCACGTCTTCTTATCCATTTATCAGTGAATGGACATTTGGGCTCTTTCCATAATTTTTTTTTTGTATCCTTTGGATAAATATCTAGTAGTGCAATTGCTGGATCATAGGGTAGCTCTATTTTTAATTTTTTGAGGAATCTTCATACTGTTTTCCAGAGTGGCTGCACCACTTTGCTTTCTCACCAACAGTGAAGACAGTTTCTCCTTTCTCTGCATCCTCGCCAACACCTTTTGTTTCCTGAGTTGTTAATTTTAGCCATTCTGACAGGTGTGAGGTGGTATCTCATTGTGGCTTTGACTTGTATTTCCCTGATGATGAGTGATGTTAAGCATCTTTTCATGTGTCTGTTAGCCATCTGGATGTCTTCTTTGGAAAAGTGTCTATTCGTGTCTTCTGCCCATTTCTTCACTGGATTGTTTGGTTTTGGGTGTTGAGTCTGGTAAGTTCTTCATAGATTTTGGGTATTGATTTTTTCATCCAATATGTCATTTGCAAACATCTCCCATTCTGTCGGTTGCCTTTTAGTTTTGTTGAACGTTTTCTTTGCAGTGCAGAAGCTTTTTATCTTGATAGGGTTCCTATAGTTCATTTTTGCTTTTATTTCCCTTGCCTCCAGAGACATCTCTTATAAGAAGTTTTTACAGCTGAGGTCAAAAAGATTGCTGCCTGTTTTCTCCTGTAGGATTCTGATGATTTCCGGTCTCCAGGTCTTTCATCCATTTTGAATTCATTTTTGTGTATGGTGTAAGAAAGTGACCCAGTTTCATTCTTCTGCATGTCATTGTATTCTAGATATTCCAATAAGTATGTTATGAGGTTTCATTGCTGTTTTAATTTGTATTTGACTACTGATAGATGATGTTGAGCATCCATTTTTATGCTTATTTGCCATCTGTTTACCATCTTTGATGACAACTCTGCTCCTATTTTTGCCCATTTTTAAATTGGGCTCTTTGCTTTCTAACTGTTGACCTTGAAGAGTTATCTGTATATTCTGGATACAAGTCCTTTATCAGATGTGTGATTTGCAAATATTTTCTTCCAGTCAGTGGTTTTCATTTTCATTCTTTTACAGTGTCTTTGGCAGAAGTTTTAATTATTTTTTGATGATAAATGCATTTCATTATTTATTTAGATGTTTAAGTTCTTGCACTAGATTTTTACAAGCTGGTGAACACTGACAAATTATTTCTCCCACAGAACTATAACCACACATTCCCAGACACTATAAATATATGGTTGAACTAACATTAATACACATCACCATTTTATCAATTACCTAATAAGACAAATTATCAAGTATCCAAATATTAAGTTATACAGGTCAAAAGGCATATAAAATATTAGATGTCTGCTCAATTAATTAGCAGAAGCCCACTTCTTCTTCTTCTTTTTTTTTTTTTTTTTTTTTTTTTTTTTTTTTTTTTTTTGCAAGAGAGGTTGGGAAGAGAAGGAAGAAAAAAATCACACTTCAAACAAAAATAACTTGGTAAACAACTTCAGATAAGAAAACAAAATACAAGTATTTCAGAAATTTTATGATTAAGAATTGTTTTAGCTACAATAACAAAGCACCTCAACCTTTTAAAAAATATTTACTAAATTAAAGAGCATATTCTACATGTTCTGCGCAAGACAAAGGCAATGTTTTACTAAAAATACTTAATAGCCCCCTCCTGTTCTTTTTTCAGGCCCTCCCTGTAAGTTGCACCTGAAAGTGAAAACATTAAAATTAACTGTAAGGCTTGTTTGTCTGGAGACAGTAAAGACATGTGGTTCTGTACAATGTAGATTTTCAAAATGGAGGTTTTCCATAACAGCACAAAGTAAAATTTGTAGAAAGACATGAAACAATTATTGTAACACTTGGTAAAAATAAAAAAAAAATGGTTGAGCAAACCTGATGTATACTGGTACAAATGTGGGAGATGTAAACATAAAGTGAGCAGGCAAATAACCATATAGGCCCTAATTTCTATGTTTGAAATGACTGAAGGAGTAAACCACATAAGGTCCAGAGTGTTCATAGTTCCTGGGATTTTAGTTCTGTATAACACTAAAAATATACAATATTGTGCTGGGTATTTTGGCACCTAATCTTTGTAAATTTCTTATATATTCATAAGATTTTGGCATGGGAATAGATTTAAAGACATAACTCAATACTGCATGATTTCAGGAAAGGTCAACTGGTATAAGTGATAAACACATTTTAAATGCTGAACAGCCAGAATCTTCTAAGTGTCCAAACAGGTTGATGGTAACCCAAGCATAGAGGTTGCAATTCTGTCAAATTTGTGGCCTAATAAAGCTGCTTTCCACTACTATGGAAGCTTCATTATACTTATTCACTAAGCCAACATGTTGGCTAATGTGTACAACAAATTAGGTCCTGTTTCAAGTTTCACTTCCAAGGTAATGACATCAGGCACCCCAGTTTTATCGAATGCCACAGTTGTTTCTATGATCAGTGGAGTCTTTGAAGCGCAGCTGCATTTTAGGACGATACTTCTCCAAATACAAAAGTTGCTGGCTGTTAAAAGCTCCACACCGCTTTTGTCTTATGGAGTGTACGGCATCTTCGTATTTCATTTCACCTTCAATTAATGCTAGGACAACAAGCACTGGAGTTCTCCCAAGGCCTGCAACACAACGAACAGCCATACAACAACCAGGTTCTTCATGAAACTTGATTTTTGCAAAACTTAACCAGTCATCAACAATCTGGCTGGATGGTGGTACACCATCATCAAAAGGCTAATCGAGAATATGGATGCCTTCTTTCTCTCTAAGAGTAGTGTCATAAGTTGCTTCACACACTCTTAATATTGTGGTAAATCCATACTTCTTAAGTTCCTCTCTAAATTTGTTTAAGGTCGCATTGGTTGGATTGTGCGCAATGAGAAATCTCAGGTTCTTGCATATGACTTTCACAGGAGCTGGGCAGTTCACTCAAGCCATGTTACTCTTGTTAAAAAACTCTCGATAAGGTTATGAAAGAATTTTAAAATTGAAAGCAGAAATGATGAAAAGAAACTGAGTCTACTTCAACATACTCCACCTGAAATTCTCAGTGCTCTGAGTATGAAGTTGGGAGTGTGGTGGGAAATGAAATGAACCTCCTAACAAGAAGGAGCAATTCTTCAATCCAGTAATACTGAAGCAATAGAAAAAAAGTGCACTGAGGTTTACCCCATCCAGGTCAGAACTCTTGTAAAATGCTCTGTGGATTTCAAGCCAACACTCTGTGTCCAGGTTAATGATGAGTGATTTCATTCATTTAAGATTTCTTATGGGGGCTTCTTGGTGGAGTAGTCATGAATTTCTACACTTCACTTGTCTGCATAGGGGTCGTGCTGTGCCTGGAAGTAATCTCCACTGCCCTTCAGAAACTCCATAAATGTGTGACCAAGAACACCACAGAACTGAGGAATATGTGTACTCATTGAAGACTGTGGCCTAATCATACAGCTGCTCCCGAGGTGGTGGGGACACAGAGCAGGGGGTAGCGGTGGTCATCATGGGGTGGCGGCAGGGGCACCAGACTCTACCATGCAGTGAGTGGCTCCGAGAAGAGCCAGAAGTTATAATTTTAATAAAGTTCAACTTAACATTTTTTCTTTGCCTTTGGTATTGTATCTAAAAACCCACTGACAAACCCAAGGTCAAGCAGATTTGCTCCTATGTGTTTTCTTCTTAAAATTTTAGGGTTTTTAAGTAACTGCGTCATTTTGCACTAACTTTTGTGATAGGTGCATGGTCTATACATACTATTTTTGAAAAATTTGCTTGTGTGGCTGGCTCATGTTGCAGCACTGAATTCTTCTCAATTTCTTTAAGCAGTGGGAAAGTTTGGAGGTTGAGTTTTTCTCTCTGTAATTTAACCTTTAGCATGAAAGCATTTTCTTGGATGTAACACTCTTTTCCAATGCAAATTTCTTTGTTAAAGTTTAGAAGCACTAGACCCTTAAAATCTGTGTCTTGAATTTTGTAGGAAATTTCTGGCTTTCTGTCCCTAAAAGAGGAGTCTTGCAGAAGATGAGAAGGACCTCTGAAATATCCTGTATCTTGTTTAGAAAGATGTTTCCTTGAGTCAAATAACATATAATTATGAACCAATACTATAATTATTTCAATTGTAACAAAATAATTTATTGATCATAGTTATTTTGAAGTCAGTATTATTAAGACAAAGAAAACCTTTTTAGATTTACTTAAGATTTCATTTTTACTTTTTTAAAAAAAGGATTCCCCGTGTCAATTAAGTTACACAAATTTATAACTAGAAAAAAATGTTTCACTGAATATACACAAAGGTAGTTGGTGGTTGGAACAGTAATTTTCTCCCCATTTTAGGAGAAAACAAAACAGGTGTTGGCAGTCAATTTAGAGTGAATTAGGAAAATTTTAAGATTTCTAACTGCTACCACAGCATTTTCAAATAGGAAATCATGCAGAAAATTGCTATGAAATTAGCAGCATGGAGTAGGATTATGGACAACAGAAGAGAAAGGTAATATCTTTGATCAATCAAGAGGATGTCTCTGAAGGTTCTTAAATGACAATTTTCAGCAACCTCCTCTTAGTAGCCAGAGCATATGCCTTTTGGTGCTGTGGTACCAAAGCAACATTTTGGTAACTGTGGAGCCTATAAGTGTTGAGTGGGGAAAGCAGTCAGTATAGAATCAGTATCCTTTGAGAATGCACACCTTTGCAAAGGGATATCATTCCAACTCTGTACAATGCTGTTTTAACTATTAGCACAATTTTGAGTGTTAAGCATACCAAGCACTGAATTTTGAAGATACAATATCTCCATTTATTCAAACCTCACTGGATTGGACCTTGACCTGGGTATAATTTTTTCCCTTTTAGCAGAATTGAAGTTAGATACAAATGCTTTTGTTTTTCTTTTCCCACCACAGAATAGAAAATCTGATGCAGTTAATGTCTGGCATCAGCTATGACTTTAAGAAACATTTTCTTGCCAGGTTTTTGACAGAAGCTTCATTGGTGTCTGCCCACTGAGAGAGAATATTTGTAAAGGAGTACTTACTTCGAAGATTCCATCTTGTGGTAAAGCTGATAGGAAACAACTCAAGTATAAATCATTGCAATGACAAGGAAAACAACTCCAATTAACATTTATACTCATACTTAATTTTTCAGTATGAGAGACAGGAAACCTAAAGATGAAAATGTAACTGCTTACTGGCAAAATAATCAGTGTTTAGGCAATTTTTGAAAGAATCAACAAAATCAGATATTATTAGATGTTGATATGAGTAGGTCACCCTTAATGCATAAATGAAAAAAAGAAGACAAATAGGGCATATTTAATAAGACAGACAGAAGAAAACGGTGGAGGAAACCCATGGAAACAAGTGTGAATGTCATGTGATGATAGTGGAAAAGTTACTGGGCTGAGAGTCAGCAGAACTAAATACTGGTTTCCGTTTTGCAGCTATATAGCTATTTGGTTTTAGGCAAAGTGATCAGTTCTACTGGATTCAATTTCTCCTTTTGCTCCATGGGGGTCACAACATCTGAGATTTCTTCCGCTTTCGGCTTCTATGAATTCATAAGAAGGAATAACATAGGTGAAAACATTTTTATAAATACACAACTCTGTTCAAGGGCCAGGTGTTATTCTGATTGAGGAAATTTCTTACCTAGAGAGGAGACGAGGGGCAGATTTCACAGCTGTTACTGACAAGCGTGGAGAGTCTGTGTGTGGCTGTAGCATGTGCACACCTTGCTCCAGGCTGAGCCCAACAGCGTAAGGAGCTTCACACTCGAGCGCTGCTACAGCGATGGTGCCAGCAACGGCTGGATGCCCAGAAGCCTTCTCAGCATTGCACACAGGGTGAGGACAGACACGTTGCAAACCTTGATTCTTGTAACCCCTTCTTGAAAGCAGACCATCTCCTTAGCAGAATTTTACTTTCTTTAGCCTCTGAAAGGACCAAAGAGCTTCCAGGTGTCCTCATAGATTGGCTCTTTTCAACCAGCTTTTGTAGCCTTTGCATCAGCAGCCCATAGAGTAGGACCTCATTCTATAAGGAAAAACATTGAACATGACACAATCAGTTGTCATTTCCCAGTGTTCACATACATTCCCTTCATTATCTGAGAATGCTGAGCTCATGATGCAGTATAGGAAGGTTGGAAACGTGACAAAATAAATACTTTTGAGGCAATTTTCTGTTTCACTTCATTTCCCTAAGCTCTTCTTTTTTCCCCTATGACTTTTTAAAAGATAGTTTTTAAGGACTTCTAGGGGAAGATGGTGGAGTGGGAGGATCCTAAACTTACCTTGCCACATGGATACAACTACATAAAACCCACATTCGTGTAAATAACCCAGAAAAGGATGTAAAGTATGACACTATATACCTAAAACATTGGGGGGGGGGGGGAAGAGAGGAGTAAAAGTTTAGGTGCTTTTAGAATAAATTCAAACTTAAATCACCATCAACTTAATATAGACTGCTATATGCACAAGATATTACATATAAACCTAATTTTAATCATAAATCAAAAAACTGGTGATATGCAAAAAAAATTTTTTTAAGTAATCCAAGTATATCACTAAAGAAAACCAGAAAACCATGAGAGAACAGAGCAAGAGAAGAAAGGAACAGAGAAGAACTATAAGAACAACAATAAAACAAGTAACAAAATGCCGTAAGTGCACACTTATAATTACCTTGAATGTAAATGGACTAAATGCTCCAATTAAAATGTGCAGGGTAACAGAATGGATAAATAAGACCTTTCTATATATTGCCTACAAGAGGTTCATTTAAGACCTAAAGACACATGAAGATTGAAAGTGAAGGGATGGAAAAACATTTATTATACAAATAGAAGTGAAAAGAAAGCTGGGTAGCAATACTTAGAGTAGACTTTAAAATAAAGACTGTAGCACTGGGTGTTGTATGGAAACCAATTTGACAATAAATTTCATATATTGGAAAAAATAAAATAAAATAAAATAAAAATAAAATACTGACATATAATCATAATGGAGACAATCCAACAATAAGATACAACAATTGTAAATATTTATGCACCAAATATGAAGCACCCAAATACATAAAACAGCTAACAAGAAACATAAAGGAAGAAATAGTAGTATGATAATAGAAGACTTTAACATCTCACTAACATCAATGGACAAATCATTTAAACAGGAAATCAAACAGGAAACAGTGCCTCTGAAGGACACATTGGAGCAGATATACCTAATAGATATATTCAGAACATTTCATCCTAAACAGCAGAATACATATTCTTTTCAAGTGCACATGGAAAATTCTCCAGAATAGAGCACATGTTAAGCCACAAAACAAATCTCAACAAATTCAAAAAGATCAAAATCTTAGCATGCATCTTTTCTGACCACAACACATACAATGACACCAGAAATTGTCCAAGGGAAAAAATCTAGACAGAGCACAAACACATGGAGGATAAATAATATGCTACTAAACAATGAATGGATAGGGGAGGAGCCAAGATGGCAGAACAGTATGGAAGTTTTTTTGTGTGTCTCGTGTCCATGAAATACAGCCAGACCGACACGAAACCATCCAGCACACCTAGAAAACTGATTGGAGGATTAACACAACAATCTGCACAACCTGGACCACAGAATTCAGCAGTTACACGGCGCGGAGAGGTGAACTGGGGAGCGAGAAGCCGCAAGAAGGGAGGTGCTTTTGCAGGCGGAAAGAGGACAGACACAGGGGGGAGGGGGAGAATACAGGAAAAGCACCCTTCCCCAAAAGCAGTTGGAGAAAGTGGAAAATTGGAAACCCTGCCGCAGTGACTAAAATAAAAAGGGAGAAAGGAGAAAGGAGAGGGTTTAAATTCCATTAAAACTGTAAACAGGGGGAGTGCAGAATCTGCAACTCCACAGCTCCATACCTGGCGGTGCTCTGGTGGGAAGGGCAAATCCGCAGGAGCAGAGTGGGGTCCGGGACGTTCTCAGGCCACACGGGGAAAAGAGGTTCCACTGCTGGAAGGACATTTGGTGGAGACTGTTGAAGGCACCTGGTCCCAGCAGACCACAGAAAACAGCCACATTCACTGGTGCTGGAACAAGATCGTTAAGGGTGAAGCCTGGTGCCAGATGTGTGTTGTGATTTTCCATAATCCCTGAAACGCTGCTGCTACACTGTCTCATGAACTTTTTCTGGGATGGGCTGGCACCTAGCTGCAGTCTCGGCACCGGCAGCAGTAGGGTACAGCAAGCGTTCCTGGGTGCGGCCGACATTCGGCCATTGTTCATTCTGCCATTGCTCGGTGAGACCCTCCCACAGAGGGGCGGAACGGGTCAAAGCCGCATTCCTTCGGAAGTAAGGGGCAGAGGAAAACAGCCGCATCTGACACAAAACTCAGGAAAGAGGTACTGCCTGGGGCTTGGTCACAGAGAGTGAAAAAGCGGGGAGTTGACGAGAGCTGAAGATGGGGGTAGGGTGCTTGATTGCTAATCAGGAAGAACACTGTGTAGGTGGGTGGTGCCATCGTCACCACTCTTGCACATGCGCATACGCACCTAAAGCACTGCAACAATCCACCCCAGTAGGCTAGCAGCGCCATCTAATGGAGAGCGGAGCTGTTACACTGAGCCCCTTCCAACTGGGTCAACTTTGCTCTTCAAGAACACAAGTCCCACCGCCAGCTTAGTTTATGGACTATATAATGCTACATAGACTGACTTCTAGGGGAAAACGAAGCAATTTCAGTCCTACTTCAATCTGTTAGCAGGTTCATCTATTCAATTTCCTTTCTTTCTTTTTTTCCCTCTTTTTCACTTCTTTTCTTTTTCTTGAATAAAGAGAAAAAAATCATTTTTAAAAATTCATTTTTATTTTCAATTTTTATTAAAAACATTTTTCTTTAATTTTATTGCTTTTTTTTACTTTTGTGTAAATTGTTTTCAAATTCTATTTTACTTTCATCATTTTATTTTAGTCTATTTCAGTGTATTCACTTTTTGAAATTTTCAAACGATTTCCTTTTTTTCTTTTTTCTCTTTTTCGTTTCTTTTATTTTTCTTGAATGCAGAAAGAGAAAAACCTCATTTTCACTTTCAATTTCTATTAAAAATATTTTTCTTTATTTTACTATATTTTTTTACTTTTGTGTAATTTTTTTCAAATTCTATTTTACTCCCATCATCTCATTTTAGTCTACTTCACTGTATTCATTTTTTCAAATTCTCAATTTCCCTTTTTTCTTCTTCTTCCCCCTTTTCCTCTAATCTGTCAAACCACTTTCAACACCCAGACCAAAACACACCTAGGATCTAGCATCATTTATTCGATTGTGTGTGTGTGTGTTTTAATTTTTTAATTTTTTTAATTTAATTTTTTTATTTTAATTTTTCTACCTCATTAATTCCTTTCCTCCCTCCAAAATGACAAAACGAAGAAATTCACCCCAAAAGAAAGAGCATGAAGAAATGACAGCCAGGGATTTAACCAACACAGATACAAGCAAGATGTTTGAACCAGAATTTAGAATCACAATAATAAGAATACTAGCTGGAGTCAAAAATAGATTAGAATCCCTTTCTGCAGATATAAAAGAAGTAAAAAATAGAATGAAACTAAAAATGCTATAACTGAGCTGCAAGCACAGATGGATGCTGTGGTGGCAAGGATGGATGAGGCAGAACAGAGAATCAGCGATATAGAGGACAAACTTAGGGAGAATAATGAAGCAGAAAAAAAGAGGGAGATTAAGGCAAAAGAGCACAATTTAAGAATTAGAGAAATCAGGGGCGCCTGGGTGGCTCAGTCGGTTAAGCGGCTGACTTCAGCTCAGGTCATGATCTCGCAGTCCGTGAGTTCGAGCCCCGCGTCGGGCTCTGTGCTGACAGCTCAGAGCCTGGAGCCTATTTCAGATTCTGTGTCTCCCTCTCTCTCTGACCCTCCCCCGTTCATGCTCTATCTTTCTCTGTCTCAAAAATAAATTTAAAAAATTAATTTAAAAAATTTTTAAATTTTTAATTTCAAGGGAAGACAGATCAGGTTAGCAGCAGACCTATCCACAGAAACGTGGCAGGCCAGAAAGGAGTGGCAGGATATATTCAGTGTGCTGAATCAGAAAAATATGCAGCCAAGAATTCTTTATCCAGCAAGACTGTCGTTCAAAATAGAGGGAGAGAGAAAAAGTTTCCCAGACAAACAAAGATTAAAGGAGTTTGTGACCACTAAACCAGCCCTACAAGAAAATTTAAGGGGGACTCTCTGAGCAGAGAAAAGTTGAAAAAAAATCTATATCTAGATATATAGATATATATCTAGATATCTATATACCTATATCTATATCTAGATATCTAGATAGATATAGATATAGATATAGATATAGATATAGATATAGATATAGATATAGATATAAAGCAACAAAGATTAGAAAGGACCAGAGTACACCACCAGAAACTCCAACTCTACAAGCAACATAATGGCAATAAATTCATATCTTTCAGTACTCACTGTAAACGTCAGTGGACTCAGTGCTCCAATCAAAAGACATAGGGTAACAGAATGGATAAGAAAACAAGATCCATCTATATGCTGTTTACAAGGGACCCACTTTAGACCTAAAGACGCCTTCAGATTGAAAATAAGGGGATGGAGAACAATCTATCATGCTAATGGTCAATAATAGAAAGCTGGAGTAGCCATACTTATATCGGACAATCTAGACTTTAAAATAAAGACTGTATCAAGAGATGCAGAAGGGCATTATATCATAGTCGAGGGGTCTATCCACCAAGAAGACCTAACAATTTTAAACATTTATGTGCCAAATGTGGCTGCACCCAAATATATAAATCAATTAATCACAAACATAAAGAAACTCATCGATAGTAATACCATAATAGTAGGAGACTTCAACAATGAATGGATAAACCAATAAATCAAAAAGAAGTAAAAAAAAAAATACATGGAGAGAAATGAAAATGAAAACACAATGGTCCAAAATCTTTGGTATATGCAGCAAAAGTAGTTCTAAGAGGGAAGTTTATAGCAATACAGGCCTACCCTAGAAGCAAGAAAAATATCAAATAAGCACTCTAACCTCACACCTAAAGGAGCTAGAAAAAAGAAAAAAACAACAAACAAAAAAGAAAAAAGAACAAGCAAAACCCAAAAACAGTAGAAGGAAGGAAATAATAAGGAATAAAGCAGAAATAAACAAATTAGAAACTAAAAACCAATAGGAGTACCTGGGTGACTCAGTCAATTAAGAGTCCAACTCTTGGTTTTGGCTCATGTCATGATCTCATGGTTTGTGAGTTTGAGCCCCATTTTGGGCTCTCCACTAACAGTGTAGAGCCTCGTTGGGATTCTCTCTCTCACTCTCTCTCTACCCCTCCCTCCACTTGTGCTGTCTCTGTTTCTCTTAAAATAAATAAACTTCAAACAAAAAAATTTTTTAAGTAAAAAGCAATAGAATAGGTCAATAAACCCAGGAGCTGGTTCTTTGAAAAAATCAATACTGATAAACCTTTAGCCTTACTCATCAGTCAATCAACCAATCAATCAAAGGGAGAGGACTCAAACAAAATCAGAAATGAAAGAGGAGAAATATTAACTGACACCACAAAAAGACAAAGGATTGTAAAAAAATATTATAAAAATTTATATGCCAGCAAACTAAACAACCTAGAAGAAATAGATAAATTCCTAGAAACATAACCCCCAAAAATGAATCAGGAAGAAATAGACAATTTAAACAGACCAATAACCAGCAATGAATTGAATCAGTAATCACAAAGCTCCTAACAAACAAAAATTCAAGACTTGATAGCTTCACAGGTGAATTCTACCAAACATTAAAAGAAGAGTTAATACCTATTCTTCTTCTTTTTTTTTTTTTTTATTTATTTTTGGGACAGAGAGAGACAAAGCATGAACGGGGGAGGGGCAGAGAGAGAGGGAGACACAGAATCGGAAACAGGCTCCAGGCTCTGAGCCATCAGCCCAGAGCCTGACACGGGGCTCGAACTCACGGACCGCGAGATCGTGACCTGGCTGAAGTCAGCCGCTTAACCGACTGCGCCACCCAGGAGCCCCAATACCTATTCTTCTTAAACCATTCCAAAAATAGAACAGGAAGGAAGGCTTCCAAATGTATTCTATGAGGCCAGAATGAGCCTGATGCCCAAATCAGATAAAGTTACCACAAAAAAGAGAACCACAGGCCAACACCTTTGATGAAATAGATGAAAAAAATCCTCAACAAAATATTATCAAGCCAAATACAACAATACATTAAAAAAATAGTTCACCAAGATCAAGTGGGATTTATTCCCAGGATGCAAAGGTGTTTCAATACTGGTAAACCAATCAACATGATCTATCACATCAACAAGAGAGAGGATAAAAACCATATGATTCTTTTCTTTTCTTTTCTTTTCTTTTCTTTCTTTCTTTCTTTCTCTCTCTCTTTCTTTCTTTCTTTCTTTCTTTCTTTCTTTCTTTCTTTCTTTCTTTCTTTCTTTCTTTCTTTCTTTTTCTCTTTCTTTAAAGTAGGCTTCATGCCCAGTGTGGAACCCAATGTGGGGCTTGAACTCATGACCCTGAGATCAAGACCTGAGCTGAGATTAAGAACATATGCTTAACCAACTGAGCCGCCCAGGTGCCCCCATATAATTATTTCAATAAATGCAGGAAAAGCATTTGACAAAGTACAACATCCATTCATAAATGACAACAAAGATTTAGAGGTAACATGTATCAACATAATAAAGGCTATAGATGAAAAACCCACAGCTAATATCATACTTAAAGATGAAAAACTGAGAGCTTTTCTCCTAAGATCAGGAATAATACAAGGATATACACTTTCACCACTTTTATTCAACACAGTAATGGAAGCCCTAGCCACAGCAATCAGACAAGAAAAATAAATAAAAGGCACCCATATTGGTAAAGAAGAAGTAAAACTTTCACTATTTGCAGATAACATAATAGTATATATAGAAAACCCTCAAGACTCTATAGAAAACTACTACTAGAGAAATTAAGGAAACCATTCCATTTACAATTGCATCAAAATAATAAAGTACCTAGGAATAAATTTAATCAAAGACATAAAAGACCTATGCACTGAAAACTATAAAACATTGATGAAAGAAATGGATGAAACACAAACAAATGGAAAGATATTCCTTGCTCATAACTGGAAGAATAAATATTGCTAAAATGTTGAAACCACGCAAAGCAATTTACAGATTTAATGCAATCTATATCAAAATACCAACAGCATTTTTCACAGAACTGGAATAAATAATCCTAACATTTGTATGGAGCCATAAAGGACTCCAAATAGCCAAATCAATCTTGGAAAAAAAAAAAAGAAAAGAACTGGAGGTATCACAATCTCAGATTTCAAGATACACTACAAAGTTGTAGTGATGAAAATAGGAGGCTACTGGCACAAAAATGGACACATAGATCAATAGAACAGACTAGAGAGCCCAGAAATAAACCCATAATCATATGGTCAATTAATCTTTGACAAAGGTAATAAAAACATGCAATGGGGAAAAGTCAGTCTCTTCAACAAATGGTGCTGGGAAAACTGGACAGCCACATGCAAAAGAATGAGTCTGGACCACTTTCTTATACCATACACAAAAATAAACTCAAAATGAATTAAGGACCATAAAAATCCTAGAAGAAAGCACAGGCAGTAATTAGTTTGACATCAGCTGTAGCAACATTTTTATAGATATGTCTCATGAGGCAAGGGAAACAAAGCAAAAATAATTACTAGGACTACATCAAAATAAAAAGCCTCTGCATAAGGAAGGAAACTCAACAAAATAAAAAGACAACCTACTGAATGGGAGAGGATATTTCCAAATGATGTATCCAAAAAGGGGTTAATATCCAAAATATATAAAGAACTTATACAACTCAACAGCAAAAAACAAATAATCTAATTAAAAATGGACAGAAGACATAAATAGACATTTCTCTAAAGCAGACAGAAAAAATGTTCAACATCACTAATCATCAGAGAAATGCAAATCAAAACACAATGTTACCTCACACCTGTTATAATGGCTAAAATAAAAAAAACCCACAAGATTGTGGAAAATAAGAACCCTCATGCACTCTTGGTGGGAATGCAAACTTGTGCAGCCACTGTGAAAATGAATGTGGAGGTTCCTCAAAAAATTAAAAACAGAATTACCATATGATCTTGTAATTCCTCTATGGGGCATATACTCAAAGAATACCAAAACACTAATTCAAAAAGATATATGCACCTTATGTTTAATGCAGCATTATTTACAATAGCTAAATTGTGGAAACAACCCAAGTGTCCATCGATAGATGAATGGATAAAGAAATAAAGATAAATGGAATATTACTCAGCTATAAAAAAGAATGAAACCTCTCCATTTGCAAAAACATGGATGGATCAAGAAAGTATAATGCTAAGTGAAATAGTCAAAGAAAGACAAACACCGTATGATTTCACTTATATGTATAATTTAAGAACCAAAGAAAAAAAGAAACAAACAAAAAACCAGACTCTTAACTGTAGAGAACAAACTGGTGGTAACCAGAGGGTAGGTGGGTGGGAGGAATGGATAAAAGTAAGTGAAGGGGTTGAGTACACTTATTGTAATGAGCACTGAATAATGTATAGAATTGTTGAACTATATTGTACACCTGAAACTAATGTAACACTGTGTTAATTATACAAGAATTAAATAAATAAAAATAAAAGACTGGTTTTATTTATTTATTTACTCATTGACTAGGTAATAATTCTCATGATCAATTATCAAAATGATATTTAAAAAAAACTATTAAAAAGTTTACTCTATCTCCTGCACCCTATAGACAACCAGGCGTTAGTTACTTCTGTATCTATCCAGTGTTTCTTTGTATCTAAACAAGTGTGTGAGTATGTGTCTCATTTCTCCACTTCCCTACAGAAAATGTCGCAAACTAAATGCACTTGGGTGCCCTTTGTCCCCCAAACTTTTCTAATATAGTCTGCTATGTAGGCACTCTGTAACATTCAGGTTGCGATTCCATTTATAGTACCCAGAAAAAGCGAAGTCTGATTCAACGAAAAGGTTATTCCCTTCTGAGGAGGAAATTAAATCCTATGTAGCAATTTTAATTTTAAAGTAAATTTTGGTGCTATGGCATAGCCCTGACCCTAAGCAATAATCTCATCTCACTGTGTTGGAACATTCTGTTGGCATTTGATGTCCTTAATATCCCAAAAGGATTCATCACATAAAAGTACTTCAAAAGTTTTTTGTTGAATTCATTTAAATTTAAGAAGAAACTGGATACTTTGCTTGTTTCTCTTTTACTTAATTTTTTTTTCTTTAATGAGAGGATAAGTAGCTTGGATCTTAAAACTAAGTAATAAACAGCTGGGGAGAAGACAGAAGCTATAAAAATGATTGTCTGTTTTTCCATCTATCCTTTCAGTCAACAAGCTTCAGTCAAATAGCTTCTGCTATAATTCTCCAGCAATGATATCATGCCCTGGGGATATAGCAATGAAAAAACCAAGTTCATTCCAGTTTGATGCCTATATTCCAGTCGCTGGCACATTCTGTCACCCCAAACACATATCAAATAACCGCATCCAGATTATTGCTTTGCCTGCTATCTCATGTCCTTGTTTCTACTCATCCACCCTTCAGCCTGTACTCAAAATAGCATCCAGACTTGTTCTGTTAAAAATATAGATCAGCTCAGGGCATTCATGCTCGAGATTCTCTGATAGTTTCTCTTCTCCTTTGAGTAAAAACCAAAGTCGTTACAATACCACAAGGCCTACATGATTTGCCTCCTTTACTTCTTAGTAAAGCCACATAATAATACATTAAAATATAGTATAATGATAGTAAAGACTATAAAAAAAAAGTTAAAGAGTAATATGAGGCAGTGTTTATCCTTCCAGTGAGCAATATTAAGTACTTAGTATCTGCAGTAGGTTACTGTTTAAACTTCAGGTAGGAGAACAGTTATGCAAACACTAAATACGGGCATTGGCTTAAATAACCATAGATTTCCTTTCACAAATGCATATTTATATTTAAGGGAAGTGAGTATGAATAAATGCTTTTGTCATTTTTGCTGAACCATTGTCCTATTTAGCCATTAGCCAGTAAGAGAATAAGCTAGAAATCACAAAGGAAAAATAATTAATTGAAAACAATAGACCTAGACAAGGCTGAATTAAAGATATTCAAGTCTTTCCTTTGGCATTTCTCAGAATTCAGAGGCAGTCTCAGTAATACAATATATAATATATAATAAAGTGATAAATAAAATGATTTATTTCCTTCCGTGTAACTTTCGACAGAACAAATTACACTGCTAACATTCAAACAATATATGAAAAAAAAACCACTTTCAAATTCTTGAAGGAAAGTACTTCATACTATTCATCACATCTTTATTCCAAACTCTTAAAACATGCTGTAGTCAAACTGTAGACACCCAAAAGTATCTATTGACTGTATGAATCAATAAATGGACAAGTGTAAGTCTTTGCTGTGTATTTCTTAGCAGAAAGAAAAGGAAGAATCAGGATCACGTAGGATTTTTTTTTTTTTAATCTTTATTTATTTTTGAGACAGAGACAGAGCGTGAACAGGGGAGGAGCAGAGAGAGAGAGGGAGACACCGAATCCAAAGCAGGCTCCAGGGTCTGAGTTGTCAGCACAGAGCCCAAAGCGGGGCTGGAACTCACAAACCGGGAGATCATGACCTGAGCCGAAGTTGGGCGCTCAACCAACTGAGCCACCCAGGCGCCCCTCACCTAGGACATTTTTAACCCAGTGTTTATAACAGGAATCTTTTTTTTTCTTTGGAATTTCTTTCTGTTGCATGTTTAATCTGTGCTTTAGTCCCAATGAAGCGGCATGTGTAGCAGAAAGAACGAGATAATCCTGAGCTCATGTCATGACGTCATGTTTACTGAGTCAGCGACCTTTATAAGTTATGTCTGTGTTTTCTTCTGTCTATAAAATTAGGCTAGTACTACATGGTTCACAGAAACCTAGTGAGGATTAAAGGAGATAATGTGTGTATAAGTTTCAGAGTCTTTGCCTTGCTGTCATTGGAATAGTCTTCCTTTACCAATTCACTTTGGCTATTTCCTTCTTCATATTCAGCATTCAACGCAAATATTTCCGTCTCCAAAATGCCCTTATATATCTCAAGTGTCCTCTTCTTTACCCCTCTGTCATATCACACTTCTAAAGTTTTCTTCATAGCACTTAATGTTACCTGAAATTATCTTATTCATTGACTGGGTTTTTTTCCTTTTCTATTAGAACATAATTTCCCTGATACCAGGGACCTTGTCTACCTAGTTCATTATTCAGTTCCCTGCTCTGAAAATAAATGCATCAGATGATTAAATGGCAATTTCTAGACCACAGATATAACTTTTTTAAAAATGTTAGTTTTGTCCCTTTTCCTGATGGCAGGGTCAATATTTTGTCATGGTTCAGCATATGACACATGATCAATAAATAATTTGGGGAGGAAAAACAGGAAAAATCTCTAGACACATGCCTAAAAATATGTCCTTTGGTATCCTGTATCAATTCTGATTTGCACAAACTTGTATAGATGGCTTTTTAGTTCACATACACACACAAATGTTCTCTTCTGAATGTGAACCCATATGGCCTTCCCAACACCATCTCTATATAAAGTTGGATAATAATGTGTCTTGAGGTTATAGACATGTAATGTCTTCAGCCAAAAATGCACTTCAGAAAGATTAGTTTGCTTCTTCATCATTATCGATGGTGTCTTAAGAGCAATGGCAAGTTTCTAAAGGGATTTTCTTTTTTCTCTTTTGCTAAGGACAGTGATAAAAAAGTTAAATAAAATAAAATAAGATGCCTTGTTCCTGGACTTGATGAAACAGCCCAAGAAGTGAAGTGAGAGAGACAGCATCATTAACCCACACAACCTCTTTCTAGCCTCTTCACCGGTAACAGAAGTTTTCATAATGAGGAGCTCAGGAGGTTCTTTGCAGCTCAAATATAATAGAGAAGCCATGTATCAGTAGACAAAAAATCAAAGGTGGAAAGGAGTTTCCTTGTTTATGGAGGTGTAGCTTGCTCCACAACACCATGCTTCAAAAGTGCAGGTCCTGAAGACCTATAATTCAGAATTTGCCCTGCAATATGGAACTTTTCTTTATAAATTGCTAGAAGTCATTTCACTACTTATGAATATTTTATTTATATCTGGTAGTGCAAAGTACTTGTGATGCTTCTTCAGAGAATCACAGTAAAATCAATACTCTTTATAAAATTGATAACTAATGTCCACACTAGGAACAAGAAATTACACAAAGCTCAACTAGGGGTAATTTTGATTATGAAGGTGGGATGAATCTGGGGTAAGAATTTTTGACAGATCTTTGCTCTACATGATCATTTACTCTCCAGTCACAATTATATTTAGTCCTTTTATTCCCAGCTATCCGGATAAACTTGAGGCTAATTGTTTTCTAATTCTAAGAGCCCTAAATTGCATGTTTCCAAAAACAAAACAAAAAAAACTATGAATGTATTTCAAATTCAGTTTTTTCAAAGAGGAACCATTATTGATTATATAGAACTGTTTTAGAACATGAATTGCCATTTCCTGGGAGGGGTCCAGTAGAAATGTAGGGGAAATGCAACCACTATTTTCCCAAAACATCCAAACCATGGCAGACTGACCAGAGCATCGCCCTGGAGCAGCCTACCTCATATTGAATCATGGCTCTGCAGCTTTCTAGCTGTGTGACTTTGTAAGTTACTTAATTTTTTTGTTCTTCAATTTTTTCATCTGTAAAATGCACATAATATGGAATTGCATCTACTTCATATGATTGTCTCCAATAGTTCCTGTGAGAATTAAATTAGTTAATCATGGAGAGCTCACAGAACAGTACCTGGCATGCAGTAAAATCCAATAATTTGTATTTAATGATGGTAATAAGCTTCTCCAGTGCTGGAGCCAGAATAATCAAAAGTAATGGATGGAAGAAACCTCATTCTAAATACTTCCTTCCTCTGTGATTGCCAAGCTGACATGATATGAACAAAGGACTCCTGCTGGTCATTCTTCCCGCCTGAGTGGAGAAATCTGGCTGCAGTAGGAGAGAGTAAATTAACAGGCAAAGAGAAACAGAGATGAGACAGAGATGGGGGAAAAGAAATTATGAGGCCCAGTTCTAACCCTGAGGTTCTAGGGAGGGCTCAGATTCTTAAAGTTCTTTCTTTGATCTTCCAATAAATTCCTTTTTGTTTTACTTTGTCTTTGCTTAAATCGTGGTTGTTTTTGTTACCTAGACTGATAGATTCTCACTGGAACATGGTGGTAAGTAATGTGATGGATGAAGTGGGCAGAAAGATCACCTACTCATTTAGGCTTGCCAGTCTCTTAGGCTTCAGTTTAGCTCCAGCGTTCATTTCCACCAGGCCTTTTCTTTAAAAGAAAAAAAAAAATTAATGTCTATTTATGAGAGAGAGAGAGAGCGAGACAGAGAGAGAGAGAGAGCACAAGCAGGGAAGGGCCAGAGAGAGACACACACACAGAATCTGAAGCAGGCTCTGAGCTGTCAGCACAGAGCCCAATGCAGGGCTCAAACCTACAAACTGCGAGATCATGACTTCAGCCAAAGTCCGATGCTTAACCGACTGAGCCACCAGGCACCCCTCCACAAAGCCTTTTCTTGAGGATCCTTTGCCATTGGCTTCAGGGGCAGAAGAACAACATTGAATGAACTCAGTGAAGTAGGAAGGGAAAAAAAAACAGAGAAAAATAAATTGGTAGTCTGTGGCTCTATGATAAAGAAATGTTCTGTTTTTGTTTTCCAAATATGTGGCTTCAGAATTCTGAAAATAATTCTAAGGAAGGGGAGTCCAGAATATTTAGAATGCAGATTAATCATGTCAATAAAGATATATATAAAGGTATATATATATATATATATATATATATATATATATATATATATATGTAAAATAGTTCCCTTGTGGGTCTACCTGTCACTGTGGAGCCTGCTTGGGATCGCTCTCTTCTCCTCTCTCTCTGCCCCTCCCCTGCTCACATTCTCTCCTCTCTCTCTCACTCTCCCTCTCTCAAAATAAATAAATAAAAAAAAAAAAGACAGTACAAACATTTGCTGTTTAACCTATCAATAACTTGGTGTTTGATACCAGTTGTAATTACAAATGAATTAATACTTTTAAAAAGACAGTTACATAGGAGTATATAAATCAGTTTCCCCAAAATCCATCCAAAGAGATTTCAAATTCTTCCCTTCCCTTTGTCTAAGCCCTTTAGCAGTACCCTTCCATAGTGACTCTGGTTTAGCTCTGATTTTTGCTCTGTCCAATGAAACAGTAGCAAATATAAAACAAGCAGAGACTTGGGGGACCTGGGTGGCTTCACTGGTTAAGTGTCTGACTTAGGCTCAGGTCGTGATCTCACGGTTTGTGGGTTTGAGCCCCACATCAGGCTCTGTGTTAACAGCCTAAGCACAGCCTGAGCACAAAATTGGAGACTGCTTCAGATTCTGTGTCTCCCTCTCTCTGCCCCTCTCCTGCTTGTGCTTGCTCTCTTTCTCTTTCAAAAAAATAATAATAAGTAAACACTTTTTAAAAATTAGAAAAAAAAAGGCAGAAACTGAAAATTGCCTGTGCATTGTGACTTGCCCTTTCTTGCTGCTCCTGGGAGCTCTCATAATGCTGCCATGTGAAGGAGCACAAGCCAGCCTGCTGGAGACATATGGCCCAGTCCTGCTGACAACCCCAGTGAACAGTTAACTATCTTCCTTGTCAGAATGGTATAACTGAAGTTGTGAGTCTAGCTGAGACCAGTAGGCAATCACCCATTTGAGTCCACTCCACACTGCTGACTTAATCCGAATCATGAGCTATATAAATAGTTGTTTTAACTATTATGACTTTCTTGGATATTACTTTATGTTTTGATCTATAAAAGTGAATAAAAAGGTCTTGATTATGAATGTAGAATCTTATAGAATTGCTCAATAAAGATTATAACTTCCTATTATATCATGCACGGATTAAATTATTGTGGTTTAAGTCACCTTTTGAGAAGCACAAGAACTTTCTCATTAAGTATAAGAATTGTCTATTTTAATTGGCAAGGTGGTTAACATAAATGAAAAACTGCGTACCCAAAGATGAGTGAACTGTTATTTTTTGTTGGAACACCATGATGAGAAGACGGCATCCAGTAACAGCCCTATTTATATATGTAAAAACAAAAAACAAAACTTTCCTCCCTCAACACCAGTAAATGTAACGGCAAGAATATTACATTCACATTTAAGCAATAGAAGATCACTATGCATACAAGTGAGAACAAAATTAATGCTGCATTGTTACCATTATTTGACACGACTTGATTTGAAAACAAAAAAAAAAAATTAGGTATGATGGCCCACTATTTAAAAAGTATTAATGTAACAGCAAATATGTAATATTCAAACCAAACCTCAGTGACTCAGAACTCCAACACATCTTCAGAGAGAGCTGTGAAATTGGCTACCTGAAAAATTTATCAATGTAACTGAATGACAAAAGATTCTGTTTTAAAAAGGGGTAAACGACAAGAGACACATGGGTTGCAAATACAACTGATGATGATGCAAAGAGCAGTGACTTATCTGTAGTCTCAATGTCCTTTCTATAAATTGTGCCTTGATTTCCCACCATACATTTACACGCAAGAATATTTTAATTTGAAATAGTATTGGGAAGACATTCACTGGTGATATCTGTCAAATGCTTTATATCATTGTATATCACCAAACTGATACTATAACTAATTCTAATCACCAAAAATACAGGATTTTCTTTTTATAGCTACTACTCACACAACACACATTCCTAAGTAGTTTATTTAGAACATTAGTTATTTCCAAATAAGTGGTAAATGTTTCTAAATAATCCATATATAGATATATATATATTTCAAAATAAATATTTCAACATTTACACAAAGAGAATATTCTAGGTGTTAATAATATGAATATTGCTATAAATTAAATTTCTGCTAGAGGATCTTATATATTACTTTTATTTTAAGGTAGGGAGGCATTCTACTAAAAAGCTATATTGGCCTTTAAGTATCTAGTTGAATATCAGATAAAAGATAAGGATATGAAAATTCCATAGAATGTTGCCAGATTTAAATCTGACTAGAGTTCTATATTTAAAAGTTTAGCATCCTGAGGCATCTAGTTATTCATATTTATTCAAGCAGTCAGTCAAAAACAATTTATTGCATATTTGTTGTTTAAGTGCCTGACATTTGTGAGTACAACAGACACAGTCTTTGACTACATGAAGCTCATACTAGTCTAGTAAGGAATAAAGACAAGGAAGCTGTCAATTTCCATGGTGTGACGATGACTATGAGAAAAATAGAAAAACATTCAGTAATGAAGAGAGGAATTCACAGAAGGCTTCCTGAATATATCTTCTTCTATGCTATCTTCTCATTTGATATTAAATGATGGATACTTTTACAGCAATGAAGAATCTCAGACACTTAGCAAATAACTGTTGATTAATCCTGTAATTATGTTTTTCATGGGGCTCTCAGAAAAAAAAAAAAAACTTGGAAAGTAAAGTCACACATACACATCTAAATTTACTATAAAATGTTATAGTATAAAATATTAGAATAAAATATTTGTTTGTTATAAAGAATGATATACCTAAATTGGATCAATCCATGGATATTCTTATGACAGCAGCTCTAAAAGGACTGTTGCTGAATAAAGTTGGTGCAATGTGTAACTTATGTTGTTAATGTAATCAATCCTGCTGTGTAGGCTGATCCAATTAGAACTGCTGTGGGGTTTGGTGTAAAGAAGGAAATAGAGGACCAAAAGAGATGGCGAATATTTTGAACTTGGTTTATCTCCAGTGATGCTGAGCTGCTGTCCAAACTTATCCACAATGTTTGCTATACACTCCAGATTTATAAGCACTGGGACTCACGGGGACAGACGACATAGATGGGGAGACAGTATCGTCTCCTAGTTTATGTTTCTTTGTCCACTCTCAATGATTCCCCTTATCTCTTCCTTGCATCATTAAAAAGCTCGACTAATGTAATTCTAAAGAATGTAACATTTTTTAGAACATCAAACTGCTGTTTTTTTAAAAGAAAACAACTTCATTAACTGTAATAATTAGCAAGTATCCAAGAGGTCACAAAACAGTTACCCAAATCCATGGCTTTTTAAAGAAAAAAATTCCATTTTAAATAATGTCAAAAACCATTCCACAACACTCCTGCAGATGGTAATGATTCAATTATCTAATACTATTTAACATTATACAAAACATATAATAAAAGTTAATTAAACTATTTGGAACACAGCCTGAGTCACATTTAATAACTAATACATATCCCTTACATGGTGTGTGATTACAGCTATCAGATCATTTTCATTTGTATTTCCTTTTCTCATTTGACCTTGGCAGGCTCATCTACCTAGTATCCCACCTGTTGAAGGCAGTCAGGACTTGAATCCAGGTCTTCTGATGCCAGCTGAATGTCCTATATTTTACAGTGTTACTGCTCTAGATGAAAAGACAACTGATCAGAACTTAGTGTACAGTAAATAGGAAACTGGTTTATTTTTATTTTATTCAATCATTTTCTCGTGTTAGTTATTTTAATAATTATAAAAGTTATAAATTAGAATATTTTTAATTCTAATTTTTACCGTGATTAATTTATCCTTATCAACTAGTAAACCCAAACTACCAAACCATTAATAACATGAAGGCCATATGGATCAGTGTTTTCTTCTTAGATGCTTGCCAATTATTTGTCATAATGAGATACTTTTCTTCCAAAAACTACCATTCTTTCAAATTGATAAGAATTTGCAAATGGAGGAAAACTGGACTAGGAAGAAAGTAAAATTATACTAATCCCTTAAACTTTAATGATAAACATTTAGCTGGGAATTTACTAACAAAATAACAGATAGGGCACCTGGGTGGAAAGCTGGTTAAGCATGTGACTTCAGCTCAGGTCATGATCTTGTGGTTCAGGAGTTTGAGCCCCATGTCGAGCTCTGTGCTGACAGTTCAGAGCCTGGACCCTGCTTGGGATTTTGTGTCCTCTCTTTCTGCCCCTCCTTGCTCATACTCTGTCTCCCTCTCTCCCAAAAATAAACATTAAAAAGAAAAAAAGAAAATAAGAGAGTACATCCAGAGATTCAAAGATCTCATGATAATAAATTTATGATCTTCCAAACTGAATTATTTATCTCTTGAGACTGAGAAAATACCATTGGATGATAAATAGTCCATGGAAGTTTTCATACATACATATATATGGAAAAACTAACATAAAGAAAGAGCCACTATAATATCAAACATTATAAATCACAAAAGACCCACAAATAGTCTGTCAGGTCACATAAAATATCACTGAAAACTATTGGGAGACTTGCAGAAACTTTAAATTGCACTTATTTCAGCTAAAATGAATGATTATTTAAAACATTCACTTCCTATGTTACTCATACAGCATTACAAATACAATTACTTCGCTTTCTTCCCTTATCAAGTAACCAGCTCCATAGCTCAGCTGTCAGAGAATGGCTGACTTCTTGTGTAATGGCCAGATAGAAGGAAAACCAGAATTTCCCACTGACAAACCTTTTGGGGAACACATATATTACACATATAAAATAAATTCCATAGGAATTAAAACTGTATTTATAAATTCCAGGTTTTACTGGTATTCTAAGTGAAAATATAAGTAGAAAATATAAAGTTTTTCACATATACTTAATAATGAGGAATGGAATGCAGTTGTTAATTATCTGATTCAAGTTTGTACTGGTCACGTTTCCAAAATGCTCCCTGACAAAAAATAAGTAACATTTACCTAAAGCTAAGCATATTTAAAGAATGTCCTTCAAAAGATAATGAAAAAATCATTAGTATTTGTAACATTATATAGGTAAATAAAATGGTATAAAGTTCCCGTAACACTAACTGGAAAAGATGTCCAAGATTGCCACCTTCAGTGCAATTGAGAATAATGAATTTTGAAAACAAGATTAGCAAAAAGGGGATTAAAAGTTGCCCAGTTATCCCCACTAAAAAATTAACATTACTCTGGATTTCAATTGTGCAAGCAGAGATCAGTATGGTCTTTCAACCCAGATCCTATTACATTCTTCTTTCTTTTCACATCAGTATTTTGTATGCCTTCCATAAGAAATGAGCCACCTGAATAAAGTATTTGTTTCAAAGTATATTTATTTTGAGAGAGATGCAGCACAAGTGGGGAAGGGGCCGAGGGACAGAGAGAGAATCCCAAGCAGGCTCTGCACTGTCTGCACGGAGCCAGACGTGGGGCTGGAACTCATGAATCACAAGATCATGACCTGAGTCAAAGTTGGGATGCTTAACTGACTGAGCCACTCAGGTGCCCCCTAAATAAATTATTTTAATAAAGAAATTCTGAGAGTCAATAACATATGAAGAAATGTTTCCTCTCTGGGCTACCACTTCTTGTTGGCCCTTACTCTTTCTTCAGTCTTCCTACTTCACTTTCCTTTTTTTCCTGGCAATATTCCTGAAGTGCTCATGCTCACCATCCCCAGAAGTACTTGCTCATATGTAGGTGGGCAGTCAGGGGGGTAGGGGTGAGGACGGTGACGGCTGGAGGCTTGGAGGAGACACACATATTCTCATATGATACTAAAACGTAAATGCCTGATTAGCCTTAATGTGTTATTTTCCCCTGCATTGTTTCAAAAAGGGACAAAGTCTTATGATGAAGGCATAGATTTCTAGGTGGGTTAATTAAAAATTGATATCCTAGATCAGAAAGGTCTCCTCTGCTTATGGATCTCCCTAATCCAAGGGCCTCCTTACACCTCTGCGACTTTGCAGTGTATTTGGTCAACCAGTCATAAGACCAACCCAGTACACAGGTATTACTTAAAGTTAACATTCCAAGTCAGGCCAGGTTTCTTAACCTACATTTGGTTCTTTCACCATACGTTTAGAGACTGACAGATTGTAAAATTAAAAAAAAAATTGCACTGAACAGTACTTACTGAAAAACACTAATAGATACCTATTTCCTCTCATGAAACGTTTCTCCCAACAAGGCTACATCTCTCGGCTTCAAAATCTTTCAGGCTAGTTTTAGGGTGCCCCCTTCAACCTTTCATGCTGCTTATTAAGAATGTCCTTCTCCCTAGTCTCTGTACCATGTATAACAGGATCTGAGGAGGGACTACAGAGCAATTCCCTTCCTCTTCATCTTCTGGACATCCTTTCTCAAATAATAGCTATTTTTCTTTCAGCCCCACTTATCATAGGGTCTGCTTATAGGATGTGTGTTCTCTTTGCTCCTCATTGCATATAGCAGAACATTTTCTACCTATTTTTTATATAAAAATAATCTCAACTCCTTTGAAGTATAGGTTGTCAGATTATACAAGTTTGGAATTAGTGTAGCACTTTGCATAAAAGGGCAAGTGGTCCTGGAGCCACTCCTAAGTTTGCAAGGTTTCAACTTCCTGTACCTCACTTTCCTCATCAATAAAATGGGGATAATCGCATTTGCCTCACAGTTATGAGACTTAAATAAATTAATCCATATTTAAGACTTAGACCAGTGCCTAGTACATAGCAAGCATTCCATTAATACTGGTCAGTTATCATTACCTACTACTCAAGTGCCAAAGTTTTACTATGCAATTTCTATCCATGCCCCTTTATGCTGCCTGGAATGTTTTTCACAATGTCTTTATCCGTCCCCAGCAAGTATAGTCTCAAAGGCTAATTTTCCCATGAAATTTTTCTTTGTCCTTTCAGTCAGGTATAATTTCTATTTCCAAGTAAACTCCCTAGCTTTAGACTCCTCCTTAGTGATTATCCTATACTTTGCATTAGTTACCCCCAATTAAAAGGTGAGTTGCTCTTATCTGGAATAGATTAGTCACTTTCAGGTTTTTGATATTATTCTTATATAAGGGACCTTCAAATAGCTGTTGGATTTAATACAAATTTTTACAAATCTGGGTAGCTCAGTCGGTTAAGCGTCTGACTTCTGCTCAGGTCATTCTCTCACAGTTTGTGAATTCCAGCCCCATATCAGGCTCTGTGCTGACAGCTCAGACAATACCCCCACCAATTTTTAGAAACTCTTAAGTTCTTCAAAGCAAAAGTAACACCCCAACTTCTTTGTCCATAAATAGAAAGACTACATACATAATACATGGCAACTATAATCAAGACAAAACTCCTGGGCAGGTAGGTAATAGTAGAGGAACTTTATCTTATTGACTCTTCTGCAGATTGATAAACTGAAAACGGGAAAAAAAAATGTATTTATACAAGCACTAAAGAGCAAACAAAAGCAGGCAGGAACTGGATAGGATTTGATCATTGGAACATCTCACTGGGTGAGATCCATGTTTGTGTGACTTTTTTCTGAATCCAGGAAGCTGCAACAGCACTGGCTTGAGGCATGAGAGGATAGTGTTAAGGTGGCTATAAATTAAGAAGGGAAATCCTGGAAGGGGGGAGACATAAAGAAGGAACCCCCAAACCTGTGTCTGGCTGACATATATAAATGGGAGAAACTTAAGAAGCCCAGTGGAAAGCAAGAACTGGGCATCTAAAACACAGAACAGGAATCTCTTCTCTTTACCACAAGGGATCAAAATTTGGGGTTTTAGTCCTGCCAAGTTAAAAGTCCTTGGAAAACACTCTGGGCTTTCTAAAGTCCTAGACTAACAATGAAACCCAAACCTCTACAATTTCAAGGTGACCATCCAGCAATTAACTGCTGGGTCAGTCGGTTAAGTATCCAACTTTGGCTCAGGTCATGATCTCACGGTCTGTGAGTTCGAGCCCCACATCGGACTCTGTGCTGACAGCTCAGAGCCTAGAGCCTGCTTCAGATTCTGTGTCTCCCTCTCTCTCTGCTCCTCCCCTATTCACACTCTGTCTCTCTCTCCCTCAAGAATAAACATTAAGAGGGGCGCCTGGGTGGCTCAGTCGGTTAGCATCTGACTTCAGCCCAGGTCATGATCTCACAGTCTGTGAGTTCGAACCCCGCGTTGGGCTCTGTGCTGACAGCTCACAGCCTGGAACCTGTTTCAGATTCTGTGTCTCCCCCTCTCTCTGCTCCGCCCCTGCTCATGCTCTGTCTCTGACTCTCAAATAATAAACAAACATTAAAAAAATTAATATATATATATATATATATATATATATACACACACACACACATATATATAATTCAGCTCTACTAGTTCAAGACTAACAAAGGTAGGATTGGTGGATGGTAGACAAGGAAAACTGGTAGTAGTACAATGAGCCACTAGCATCCAGGTTAGAATTAGAAAGTATGTTAGACACAATAAATTATAAAATATTATAAAACTGAATTTATTTACAAGCAATGTGAAACCATGATATCTGAACAAACTTTTTAAAACGGAAAACAGAAGTATTTTATTCTTAGAAATAGATTTACTTAAAAATCAGTTTTAAATGACATAAACCCACAATATAATTTTACAGAACAGTTATCTAACAAAATATAAAACTTAAAAGCATCTATATACAACCTATATTTATAAATTTTTTTAAAGATTAAGTTTTCCAGTCAAAATTTTTTTAAAATTCCCAAAGTATATCATGTTTGACTAACAATTTGCTTCCAAATAAAAGTCTCTTCAGAGAAACTAAGTAATAATTTTCAAACAACTATGCTCCTGCCTTTGGTAGCTGGAATTATCTAATTGAAACAAAGGTCTTTATTTCAGTGTAACTATGGCTAAGACTCCAATCCTGAGGGTTTTTTGGTTTGTTGTTTCCCTCCAGAAAATGGAAGGTAATATGGCAGATGGAAGATTATGTGCCTCTGGGATAGCCAAACTAGTGGGGGCCTCACAATCTTGACTTATAAAATCAGGGAGTATAACTACACTCCTCAGGTTTATTTTTCTTTCTGAAATGCTATGAATTTGAGGGTAGAATCCATGTCTTCTCCCTTCCCCCAATCAGGTGATAGCAGTTAACGTGGATTCTGGAGTCACCCTGCCTAGATGTGAATCCCTGCTCAGCCAGTTATTTTGCAATCTTGGGAAAAATATTTAATCTCCCTACACTCAGTTTCTTCATGTATAGATTGGAGATATTAAAAATAGTACTGATCTCACAGGGTTGTTATGAGGCATAAATAGTGTGGGTAAAGCACTTATAACACTGGCCAATACAATGAAATACAGGAGTTTACAAATTTTTCACCATCATCCTTCACTGATATGGGAAAAGATCTTGTCTATGCCATATGAAGTAAAAAATGTCATACAGGAAGATATGTTAGATTAAATCACTTAATACAGGATTACAAAACACAAAAATGATTGTTTTTTTTACATTTACTTTAGCTTCACAGAATTTAGAAAATATCCTGAACAACATAATAAATAAACATGGATAACTATAAATTACTTTGCAGTTCAAAACTTAAAACTATAAGAAAAGTAAATTCAGACTATTAAGAAAGTTTAATTACTAGAACACTCAGAAATGTAGTACAATATCACCACCTAGTGGATACTGCATTTAAAAACATTTTATAGATAGTGCTTGCCCTATTTATCATTAAGAGGAACATCCTTTTCAAATAGAAGCACATTCTCTTCACGAATGTAAAGGGGATTTAAAAAAATAGAAAACAAATTTAATACTATATTAGCAGTACTCTTAAACATTACAGATAAAAATACCTCTACTAAATTGTGTATCTCAAATTTATTTCTAAGACAAGGTAACAGAATTAGAAGTACAATTTTTGTTCAGAAATTTAAAATATATTAGAGACAGCATGCAAGTCACCAGAAATACTTCACCACGACTTATCAGTTCATGAAAAAAAGGTCAGTTGTAACAAACATGAATTTCAAATCACCGGGTTATGAAGCATCTTAAAAACATTTTACTCTACTTACTATCTCAATCACTTCTGAAGCATTCCTGATAAATAGAAATCTTGCCTCCAATGAGAGGGGAAACTTACTTTTTTCTGGATCCATTCCCCACGGAGACTAAACAGAAAATGTACATTTTTTTTATCAGTTGAAATCTGTTGGCCCTTGATATACACTTCAGGGAATGAAGACTAGTCCAATCCTTCTTCCAAATAATTATTCTTCAATTATGAAAGCCTATCAAGTTGTAGGATCTCTAATTCTCCAAGTTAAACATTGTCTCTAATCTTTTAGCCATTTCTCTTACAACATAACTATCTGTTCATGCTCTTTTAAACAGCTGCTAGCATTTTAAAAAATGACTATTACAATACAAAATCCAACACAAACAATAATATGCCATGAATGTTCTGGTTAATGCACAGTAAAGACAGATGACCAGCTCTCCATATTTTACTTCTCTTAATGAAAAACTTTCACAGTGAGGCAGAGTATCAATTAAAAACTCACAGGTTGGGGAGTAAGGCCAATTAATGTTCTTCAGTGACAATGCGGACTTTGGGCGACTTGCCTGGTCTGCATGATTTTAGCTTCTCCAGCGGTTAAAGAGAAATCAGTATCTGCCCCATACAAATATGAGGATCAAATGAGACGATATTTATAAATCAGTCCACGTAATGTCCTGAACACTGTAGGTGCTCAATAAATGACAGCAATTGTTAGTTACCATTACTTTTCCTCCCTCTCTTATTTTGTACGTGCCTTCCCACCCCCAACACAGTTCAGCTGAACTGAATCATCAGAAAAGTTTCAGTCAGTGTGCAAAAAATCAATATAATGCTTAATATTTATCTCCTCAGGAAAATATCATATTTCTTTTTGCCTGATGGTGATGTACTGGGCTCAAATTAACATTAAATTCATCAAATGCCCATTTTTTATAAGCAAAATGTAACAGTATTATTAGATTTCTCACTGTGGCAACATTTCTTACTCTAGAAATAATTTTTAAATGTTAAAGAATTTAGTATTGGGTTCATGGATATGTGTTAAAAAATATATCATCTATCTACTTTTATTATAATTTTCTTTCTTCTTTCTTTCTTATAATACAAGTTTTAATATATTGCAAATATTTGTCTAATTGTCAACATTTAAATCATAAAAAAGTGCCCTAAATAAAAAATAACATTTATTCCTAAAGTAGTAAAATGCAGCCTAACTAAAATAACACAAATTATTCGTAATTGGTTGAAATCTCTTTTCCCTTAAGAGTTTAATAAGCATCAGAAGTTTTACTGCTATTATATTTTAATGGTTGAGAGTTACTTATTTTAAATAAAACAGCAATAATTTTGAAACCACATCCTATTATAACATAACATATTTACAAATAGATACATAATATAAGTATTAAACAGTATAGTAAATAAAAAAAATTTTAAATAAGGCAGAAAATTTAGGCAGAAAAAAGTTTAGGACGGTTTTCATTATGAAGCATGTGATTTATTTCCTAAGGTTGGCTTATGGTTATATAGTATATCTTTTCTAGGACATTCACTTCATTCTATACTAAAAACTTCATTCAGTATACACTTCACATTTACTATACATTTATGAACTTTATGGATATACGGTGGAGGTTGAATTAGTTTGAAATTAGGCTAGACACATGACAGGCTAGAATAACTAGAGTTAGGACAAATGCTGTTTCCACTTGAAATGAGGTCAAATGCTTAAAACCACTTGCTTTATTGAATCCAAAGTCACAAATACAGAAATCCTAACTTTCATGTTAAATGCTTTTTCTACAAGCCCATGGTTTCTATGTCATATTTAAATTTCCATTTGAAAAAGCTTTCTCATATTACTTGCCAGATATTTTTCTTGTTTCACTAAAGGAAATTCTAATTGCCTCAAAGATAATAAATGCTCTCTAACCTGATCAATGCGAATTCATTTTTCTATTTCCACATTTCACTTAAATGTTTATCTAAAATAACTGTCCACTATTTAGGTAGTATAATAAAAATAAGGATCTCTTTTCTTCTCCTCTCCTATCTTCATATGATTATGAAGAAAAAAAATATCAAGAACAGTGACAGTTAAATTCAAACAAGAAGTACACTACATTAAGCTATTTATCTATTAGAAATAAACTGCATTAAGCTACTTACATTAATGTACTTCATGACAGACTAAGCACATTCCAGAAATAACTTTAAGAAGAGGAAGAGGCCAGACAGCTAACATAATTTGTCTTATGACAAAATGACATTCTATATTTAAACTCAGGAACACTGTACTTCCAAATAATTTAAAAACATAGTTGGACACATTAAAAAGATTTCCAGATATCTAACAAAAGAAAACACAAATAGTGTGTGAGGAAACATAGAGCACACTGCTTACTAACACCATGTAAAGGGAATACTCTGTATCTATGGAATTTCATGTAAGCTAAAAACAGTTCAAAAAGATTTATTATAAGGCTTAGAAAATTTATGCACTAAATCTTTTTAGGACATTCTTTAAAATAATCCTACTTAAAGACTTTAACAATAATCACAAGGCTCCACAGGCTATCCAGCTTATCAATACTTTTTTTTTCAATAATTACCTTTTAATCAAGAAATTCAATTTTCAAAAAATGTCAAAATACATATCCAATAATTCTTGAAAAATCTTCAAAACACAAATGCAACCTACGATGTTTCTAAAAGCTATGCTCCATAGCACCTTTTAATTCACAGTATTCTTTTCTAAAGTATTAAGTACTGTATTTTATATACTGTATGGAAAACATGGAAGATTACCCTGTTTCCCTCTGAGTGTGGATTTCCTCCAAAAAAATCTCTTAAAATAGCAGGAATTCAACACTTACAAATGAACTGGAACAGTGATTCCCCCAATATGGAGTAGAATGGTTTCCTCATGTTGCCAGACTGGGTTAGAGGGGAAGTTTTTTCATCTCAACAATATTCCGAGTCACAAAAGCCTTGCGTTAATAGTATCAGATAAGAAAGTTGTTTATTTTGACTTCCTGGAACTCAGATCTCCATTATAAGATAATAATTCGTGTTTTCTTATCTAATTATCAAAAAAAAATGAGTTGTTAAAAACATCTCTCAACAATCACTGTTACAACTAGAAAATCAATATACTTTCTAAGTACTGAACAGAATACAAGACTGCCCTATACTTATTACTAAAGATTATACCTGTAATTTTCACCTACACAATTTTATATTTGCAAATGCAGAATCTTTTCCAAATCCACCCATTGTTTAAAACCCAGAGAAACCATAATCTAACATTGAAGATAAAGTAATTTGTTCACAGTTATTTAAAAGTTTACAAATGTAAAATGATATTAAAAGATAAATTCTGTTCACAGTTCTAAGTTTGCATGTCAAAGTAAACATGTCCAAGTACTACTTTTCTGTAAAGGAATGACAACCAAGTGAATTCACATGAAACAGTAGACACAGAATTTAAAGACTCATATAAAATTCCTATCTGAACAGTTGCTTCCTAATCTACAAAATAAGACTAGCTCAATGAATGGATCTCTAAACTTCCTTTCACTTCTATTTTGGATAATGGAATCAAATACCAAATTACCCTTACTTTTGTAATTCTGTAACCTTGGAATCAGCTCTTAGTGAAGACGTAATTTTATTTAAAATATCTCAGCAAAGAAAGAAATTATTTCCTACAAATTTTATGAGGTTTATCCTAAAATATCCTTTGGTAACTTCAGTGGGTGAAAAGTATCCCACAAAAAGATGTCTACACGGAACCTGTAAATGTGCCCTTACTTTTGAAAAAGGGTCATTGTAGATTTAAGTAAAGGTCTTGGCATAAGACCATCCTGGATTAAGGTAAACCCTAACCCAATGACATTGTCCTTATAAGAGAGAGAGGACCATGTGAAGACAGAGGCAGAGATTGGAGTGACACAGCTGTAAATCAAAGACTGCAGACAGTCACCAAAAGCTAGAAGCATGGAACAGATTCTCTTCCAGAGCCTCTAGAAAAAATCAACCTGGCCACACCTTAATTTTAGAAATTAGATATTTTTATAGCTACCAAGTTTGTGGTTATCTGTTACAGCAACCAGAAGAAATGAATACACTAATGTATCTCTGAACGAAAATCCCTTTTAAAAGGTATTATCATCAACACAATTTATCTTTGGCCATCATATATTTCATATTAATAATCAGTGAAAGGGGGACACCTGGCTGGCTTAGTCAGTAGAGCATGTGACTTGATCTTGGGGTCGTGAGTTTGAGCCCCACATCAGGTATGAAGATTACTTAAATAAATAAATATATTTTTTAAAAAAAAAGAATTAGTGAAAGGGCTTGATCATTTCTAGATTTTTAACAAAAATTAACAACTTAATTCCAAGATAAACATAGATAAGCCTCTAATTTATAACATTTACTATCTGAGTCTATTTTGCCTTATGATTCAAATTATAATCACTGAAATATTTTAATCAAGAACATTACCTGATCATTTGTCAACATGTTTCAAATACTTGTCTGCTATTGCTTTCTGAAGAGAATTCATAAATAAAAGTTTCAGTACTACAAAGCTCAGTTTTCTTAAACTTCTACCTGTAAAATGTTTTCAAGCTTTTTGAGTGGTCAGCAGTATCAAAAAGATATCATGAAATAACTGTAAACAATTTCATTTTCCACTATTCAGGCTTATGGAGCAAGTCTTAAACTTTTCTCAGTTCTTTATCAGTTCCTTGGATTTATTATGTATGTTTAAAACACAAAAAATCTGATGTGATCTGTGGATCACCACTGTGCCTAAAACAAAGTCCGTAATTTTTACCTCTTCAATTGTTCATTGTGGAGATAGTCTATATAAGTCTATTTTTAGAACTCAAGATATCTCTGACATTACCACATAAATCTCTGAATGTCCTGACTATCTGGCCACTGAAAAGTCTTGTTCAGGAAGACATAAAAAGTTAGGAAATTAACAACTGCATAGCATCCTAGTTCACAAACAAGTCTAGATATAGGTGGTAGAGGTATGTTAAGCCTATAAATAACATAAGGTAAAATGAAATAACGAAATTCTAGCAGTTTCTGAGGTACTGTAACAGTAAACAAGCATATGAAAAACATTAAATTCCAGAAAATTGACTTAGATTTCAAGGAGTCAGCTATACTCCAACCAGCAAATATATATACTGGAACTAACAAGTATTTCATAATTTCATATCTTTGAAAAACTCTTTTCCATACATAGAATGTATAATGTCTATTATCTGCTAGCAAGTATTTATGAGCATAAGTGAATTTCCAAACTAAAAACAGAGAGACTAAGGTGATCATAAAAAACTGAATTCTACGTTTCCAAACTAAGGAAAGAAAAGCTCTAATTTTGCCAGGAGACAATAGGTGAGGAAAGGAAAAAAAGAGAGTAAAAGAGAAAAAGTAGAAGAGTTGAGGAAAATGTAGACAGGCTTCATGACTACTTCGATCGCCAATAACAATTCCACCATTAACAACTACAAAAACACAAAACAGAAACACCAGAAGGATGTACGGCCAAGTCAAAAGGAAAAGCACACTCAAGTTCTTAAAGGACATGGAATAAGCCAAAAGAAACTGAAGAATTTTCCTGAATTCTGAAAATGGTCCTTTAATAGGGGGAAGTCTCTCTTCCTTCTTCTTTTGTAGCTCAGTTTTCCAAGCTTCTGTTAATTTTTGTGCAATGACAT
Source organism: Felis catus (assembly GCF_018350175.1). Lineage (NCBI taxonomy): Eukaryota > Metazoa > Chordata > Mammalia > Carnivora > Felidae > Felis > Felis catus. Next base: position 66,080,980 of record NC_058374.1, on the reverse strand, counting down.
TTCCTGCGCAGAAGACAGCCCAGATGATATTAGTTTGACGAAACATGAAGCCACAAAATCCAAGCAAAGCTGAAGTTTTATGATTTCCATAAAGACACATCAAGTAGGCAAAAAGAGTAAAAAACATGGATCCTGCTTCTGTATAATAAAGGAAGTTAAAAAAATAGAGTGTGGGAAATACTGCTAATGTTAATGTTGACAAGATTCTCTGGATACTTGAGGCAGCCTAAGAGGAAAAGAAAATACATTTACAATTATTTTCACAATAAAACAAATATGCTATTTCTGCTGGGCTAACAGAGATTTATTAAAAAAACAAAAACTACCTTAATCTTATTTAAATAAAATTATTCAACATTAATCTTATTTCTAGCTTTGCAAAAACACAACATACATTTTAAGGATGCTTTCTGGTACCTTTTAGTTCTATTTATCAGTTTGGAAGTCATGAAGACAACACATGTGTATGCCAAAGCCTCTATGTTCTAAAACACTTTGAATGATTCAACAAATAATGAAGGAGTTATTGTGTGAACTAAATTCTATGAGGAACATGTTGATGAACGGGACACAGGGCACACAGTTTCCTTTCCCTGAACTAAGTCTTAGCACTTCTAATAAGCATTCATTTAGCCATCATCCTTAATTTCTTTTAAAGATACTCCCTTCAAAACTTGAGAGGCAATGTAAATATGTATATAGCATTTTTACCACTATACCCAATGGTCTTACTGTTTCATGATGAATTTACAGGTTTTTTACTGAAAATAGTGGTCTCAGTCTAAAGTTAAATATCTTACTTTGGCCTTTCTCAAAAGCTATTTCAGATTTTGAAAGTATTCTTATCTCCTGAAATTTTATCTTCCACTTAATCTAAATCACCAAATCAGACCATGCCATTCTCTTGGTTAAAATTAAAAGCTGTATGCCATTACTTACTAGATCAAGTTCAAAATCCTTTCCATGATATATGAAGGCATTCATGACTTCACCCCTACCCACTTGTCTAGCCTCACATCCTTGTACTTTATCATCTTGTGATTCCAAAGAGCAATTCTCTATGATCTTGTTGCTCACCTCCTTTCTACCTTTGCTTATGCTTTTTCTCCTGCCAGGATTCATTCCCCACCCTACAGTACTGTCTATTCATCGGGATTCAGTTCAGATACCATCTTTTCTGGGAAGTCTTACCCAATGCCACCCATACATCTTACTGCCATTCAGGCTACAAAATAAGTGCTCCTCTAATCCTTCTGAGTCCTTATAATGTCTTATACCTATCTCCCTCTCATCATTTACACTATTGAAATCATTTAAGTTAAACCTAATTATTATAATTAATATTTATTGAGTCCTTACTATTCTATCAGGCATTATTCCAAATGCCTTCCCTTTATTAATCTCCTGTACTCCAACAGTCCTCTGATGTAGATTCTATATTTCCATTTAATAGAAGAATACACTAAGGGGTCACTAAAGGTGACCCGCTAAAAGTAACACAACTTGGAAATGGACAGAATTCAAAGCTAGGCAATCCACCTCACAATTCCTCAAAGTCTGTCTTCCCTAAGGAAGATAAAAGTTTGTTAAAGAAAAAAAAAAATGCCTTATTTATTTCTGTAGTCTCAGTGCCTACCACACATAATAAGCACCATAAACATTTACTGAACTCATTTGATTCACAAATATTTATTTTAGGTTTCACAAATCAAAGTATTACAAATCATTCAAGTATTTAAATACAAACTTCTTCTAAAATGGGGGTAGGAGACTTGCTTTATCTTAACAAAATATACATAAAGACTAAGTGTTCAAGATACTTTTCACCAAATCTCATAAAATCGATTTATAAAAATTGTGGATCTGACTACATAGAAACTTACAATAAATTATTTTGGAAACATACCTTGTGTCTGGGTTGTACCTTGCGGAAAAGCAAATATAGTAAATAAAAGTTGCCTACACTGAAGAGAAGATTAACAAATCTGAGCATTCCAATGGAGCACACAACATGTTCAGACCATCCAAAGATCCAACTGGCAGGTTTGACCACTCCAACTGACAGCAGGTATAAGCCAGGTAATGTAGTAATCATGGGATCCCACTTAAAAAGGAAAGGCCAACAATGAAGCAAAAACAAGATGAAATACTAACAGGACCTACACAAGGAAGTCAAGCTCAAAAACATCTCTACCAATGATCAGGTATGTTGAGAAGTTAGTCTGTGACACGGTGGTTAGGTAAGTCCTCAGCAGATAAAATATCTCCTCTAAAGAAAAGTTTTGCTTATATTTTGCCTCTGTACCTGTTCTGTGCGGAGGTATCTGTAACCAGTAAACAACAACAACTTAAAACCAGTTTCCATTTTCCAAGACCTACCCTTCAGAAACCCTGTATTTTAGTGATCAAACTGCAAATGTTCCCATTTTAAAGTGTGGAAACACTGGCTAGAACTCTGATGGTTTTGGAGGGAAAGAAGTGTTTAAAGAGATCAAACCACAGGCTCCATAATGGTAGCTAACATGTACTGAGCCAAGAATTGTGCCAAATCCTCTTTATTTAATCCTGCAACCCATCTTATAGTAGATCCTGTTAAAATTGTCATTCTCAGAGAAGTAACCTGAGGCTCAAAAATTTTCCAAGGTCACATAACTAGTAAATAACCACACAAAAATTACAGACATTATATTTCTAACCACAATGCTTCCTCAGAAAAGTAAGGGTAATACATCTACTTTATTTTTTATCTTTATATTTACATAGGCCTTTATATTTTCAAACATGATGCCACCTCACTGGGTGCTAGTTTCTCCAGTTAACTGAAGGTTCCTAAAAACACCAAGGATGGAATTAATGTAACTTGTCACTTCTTGGTGGCTGAAGATTCCCCTCATTCCCCCCATTCCCCATAGTATCGCACACCCAAAATATTGGGTGAAGCTCTTAACAGGTGAACTAAAGTGAGGTTTCCTGACATTTCCAAGGGGGCAGGCCGATGCCTCTGATCTAGGGATTGGGGAAGAAAAGCTGGGATAGCTAATACCAGCCACCAAGAGGGAAACAAATGTACCGTGCGCCTGGGTTGTACCTTGTGACAAAGCAAATACAGTATTCCATTAGCTAATCTCTCAGAACATTACTTCCTGAGACACAGATCTGCTTATATTCATTCATTAAACAAACATTTCACAGACCTCAGGGACAGGAACAAAAGATTACCCAGTTCCTTTCATAATTCGAAACTGGAAGGGTAGAGCGGAGGGACCAAAAGATAAAGGGGGGTGAGGGGGAAGAAAGTAGTGTTGGGGCTGGGTCAGCCCTCTCTGGCCTGCCCTAGGGTGGGGGTAGGTTGGGGACCCCACCTGCGAGAGGGAGAAATGGCCCTCACAGTAGCGCTGCGCCTGCGGCAGGTGGAAGATCTCGTCCATGTAGGGCTCTCGCAGCGCCCGGCTGAAGGCGGAGAAGAGGAGACAGGACACTAAAAAGGTACAGCTCAGGGCAGCCGAGAAGTAGTAACCCTCGAGCTGCGCCATTCCTGCCCCCATAACCACTGCCCAAGAACCCAGTCCTGGAAAATCTGTTCCGGGTTCTCGAGCCTGCAAAGTCGAGCTTGAAACTCGGGCTCGAAATGGGCGCGCAAGGCGGGACTGGCCGGACAGGACTGAGCATAGCCGGAAAGCAAAGGATGCTGGGAGAGCCCGGACCCTGATCTTCCGGAGGGATCCGGTCACTGTTTCCGGAGTGACGAGTTTAGGTAACGGACCGGGCTGTTGCCCTGTCAATCACGTTGCGCAGGTCGCACTGGAGTGGTCAGAGCCACCGGGAGGGGCGGATCCCGGAGTCTACAGGGGCTGTAGCTGCGCGGCTAGATGGCTTTGAAGGGAAAGCCGCAGTTGTTTATCCCTCTAGTTGCATTTGGCTTTTTTCCTGCTCGTTCTCATCTCTTACCAGGAGGTGGCATCGCTTCCCCACGTTTGCAATCCCCAAGCCCTGACATTTTGCACCTTTCCCCCTAATTATTTTTCTTTCATGTGATCTGAATTGAAACCTGTGATTCCAAGATATTTGGTTTCATCAATTTTGGAGTGTAGGAGGGGAACTTTGGTTATGGAAGCTAAGATTACGACTTCCAGATTAAAACTTGAATGTCTGAAGAGGCTTTTCACTGCTGAATGAACTGCACTTAATTAGAGGATTTTTTTAAGGTTAAAAAAGACCTCTTTTAGAATGTGGACACTCACAAAGGGGATTTAGTTAAGTCGGCATTCATAGTGCACTCTGATAACCAGATTGCAGTACTCTGTAGGAGCTGGGGAAAGAAATTTTTAGGATTTGGGGTGTTTTAGATAAGAAAGGATTCTCTGTGTCGGCAAGTTTGTTCTCGTTCATATCTCTGCTGCAGTATTTTATTTTTACTACTAAATAATAAGCATGAACATATTAATGGGTGGCACTGTGTATCAGTAATATTTGTAGTCCCCCAAATGGCTTTCACATACTAAGCACTTAAATTGGTAAACTGTTTACAGGTTGTGTAGATTTCGCACATTTCTGATATTAGGAGTTAGGGGCAGGAAGTGAAAGAGAATATTTGAAGAATGCTGAAGATAAATTATGTCTTGTAATTTTGCCTTGAACATAGTTGGCATGTTTTGAAGGATGCCCTCTTGGGTACTCTCAGTCAGATGGTCTTTGGTGGGAATACATTAGAAAAGTGTCAGGATTTGTTTAGTGTTACAAACCTCAAGGTTCTCAGTTCATTTTTCTTTGAGTCCAAGCTAATTCACACTGTCCCAATTTAGACAAATTAAACTGCATCCCTATTCAGTCTCTGCTATTTCTTCATTAATAAAAGGGCACAACGTGAATAGGGGTGGGATGGAAACATATTTAAGCCACTGGAATCAAATCACGTCAGGATTCTGTTTTGATGTGATGCTTAGCTTTGTTTTCTCTATTATCTCCCATTTTATTACTGGGTCAATAATGTGCTTACCTATTTAAAATCATGTCCAGATGATTCAGTCTTCAAAAAGTAGGTAATGGTCTACAAGTAATGGCCCCAGATCCCATGATTTACTCAAAGGTGACATATATACTGTAGGGGAGGAAAAGTATCTGTTTCCTCTACCCTTCTAAGTTCTCAGCTGGGAGCTCTGTAACAAAAGACAGATTAATGAGGAGAAAGCATACAAGTATATTTAATATAAATTTTATGTGACATAGGAGCCTTCGTATGGAAGTGAAAACTTGAAGAGATAGTTCAATCTGAGCATTTTTATGCTAGGTTTGATGAAGAGAGGAAAGTAGTGAAAGGGTATGATAAGACAAAAAGTATGAGGTAAATATAGTAAACTGGAAGAAACTTAGCAAGGCCTGTTCATTCAGATTCCTCTATGTTCCTTCAATTTCAAAAATAAGGATGCTTCTTTCCTCTGTGTGTAGGAAGGCCACCTCTCACATAAAGGTTTTATGATCTGCTTCAGGAGGTCAGAAAGTCCTCTCTAGGTTTTATGATCTGCTTCATTGGAAAACCAGAAAATCCTTCCTGCACATGCCATTTCTCAAATTTCTTTGGCTTGAAATATTCAATATAACAAGTTATTATATTTGGGGCTAACATGTCTTAAACCTCCCTCCCCATCAATACCCTGCAGTCTGTTGACTTATCCCTGAAATAGTGGCAAATTTTTCAAGGTAGTAGAGTAAGGCCAGAGATTTACGCTACAAGTTTCTTTCTATAAAAATTGCCATCAAGAGCTTACATTATACATCCTGTCCCTATAGATATCACACACATCCCTTTAAGGTTATGTGAATGTTTCAAGGAAATATGGGGCTTTAGAACTGCTAGGGATCTTCTTTAATCTAATTGATTTCATTTCTGAAAAGCAGCTGCAGTTAAAATAAGTGCTTTACCTGAAATCACATAGGAAATTAGTGACAGAGGCAAAGGTAGAAATTAGGATATCAGCTCAAGAGTAATAAAATGACCCCATGTTGTTATTGTTTAAAACAATCTTCAATTTATACTGAAATGAATGTTTGTTAGTCCCAGTAACCTTACATCTATGTTCTACTCCTTTATGTTTTTATCTACCAAATTGAAAATACAGGTGTCTTTTTTTTTTAGATGTCCACATTGCAGAGTAATTGTATTAAAATCTGCTGGAGAGCCTTGTAAAAAATTAGATTCCAGGGTACCATCTCAAACCACTGAATAATAATTTTCAGATTTGGAAACCATCAGTGCAAAACATGAATGCTAAGAAATCCTATTGGTTCAATAGTGGTCTTCACAGAATACTCTACTAGTTTGTTGGTGAATTATTTTTACTATTTACAAATTGGTGAAGGTTTGTCATATATCCACTTTGGGATTACCACATCTCCAGTAACCTATAAATGCTTTTCCAAAGTCTGCCACTAAATCAAGACCTAATAAAATAGCTACCTGTGGGGATTTTAATGAAGTAAGCTATATTTTATTAGGCTCATCTTTTAAAACTGGACCATGATTCATATTCACTTTGCATTCTCTGTTCAGGATTTCAACGCCAATTTCCTACAGATGTTTATTTTGTGGAAAAAAGTCAACACTAGGATGAGTAATTCCATCAACATTGAACATTAGTTAAGTTCTCTATTTTGTGCTATTTGAATTATGATATAAAAAGTTAGGCAAGAAAAATAAGCAATTTCTGTTGGAGTTCTAAGGATAGGTAGTGTTCACAAGAAGTAAATATTTATGGGGTGCCTGAGTGGCTCAGTCAGGTAAGCATACGACTTTGACTTAGATCATGATCTCGATCTCACATCTCTGCTTTTGAATTCAAGCCCTGCTTGTGAGTTTAAGCCCCACGTGGGGTTCTGTGCTGACAGTATAGAGCCTACTTTCTGATTCTCTATTTCCCTCACTCTCTGCCACTCCCCCACTGGGGCATGCTCTCTCTCTCTCTCTCTCTCTCTCTCTCTCTCTCTCTTTCAAAAACAAACATTAAAAAAAGAAATATTTGTTGATTTAAGCCATTAAGATTTTGCCTTTATTACTGCCATGAAACTTAGCCCATCCTGATCAATTCTGACATTCCTAATTTGATGAACTCATGTAACATTGTGTATATGAATTCTGTGGAACATAAATTTCCAAACAGTGAGTTTCCCTAAAGACTGTAATTCTAAGAGAAATTTGTCTAAGTACCCTCTTACTTTGAAGTGATAGACCAAGTACCATTCTTCCTCTTATTGAATGCTTTTCACTTGCTACTGAACCAAAACACTGATCACTTGATACTGATAGTCGTGAGATGGCTTACTCAGTTCTAGGTGACAGTTCTAACTACAGCAGGGTACTATACCTTGGGCAAAATCATACATGATGACATTCAAAAAGCAAGTCTAACCTTGAGCTCAATTTCAACATATTGACGAAAAAACTTTTATAATTAACCAATGAATTAATTAATTAATTAAAAAGAAAACAATGCAACATTTTGATATAAATGTGTTAACCAGTATTTTAGCTCTTTGCTGAAAGTATCTTGAAGGTATGATGTAGGGTGACCAATCTTCTTGGTTTGCTGGAGACTTTCCAGTTGTAGCCTTGCAAGTTTCAGGAAATCCTTTGGTTCCAGATAAACAGAGATGGTTGGTCAGCTGGAAAGTTATACCATACAAACCAAAGCAAAACTGCCTACACATCCTGTATAACAATGGTTCTTAAAGTATGGTCTCTGGACCAGCAGCATTAGCACCACCCAGGAACCTGTTAGAAATGCAAGTTATTAAGCAATGTTTTAGACTTACTGAAACAGAAACTCTGGGGGCAGAGACAAGAAATCTGTGTTGTAAACATTCATTTAATAATCAATTATGATTCTCCTAAATTCCTAGGTGAACCTGATGCATGTCTAAATTCGAGAACACTGTAGTCCTCTACATTGCCTTTGCTCTTCTGGTCACATGTACTGCTTTGCCACCTGTCTAGGGTCTTTTTTGTGTGTTTTCTCTCTTTTTTTTTTTCCTCCTGGAGTCGAATTTGGCTTATCCAATTCTTCATCTCCAGGCTTTACCCTACTGAAAAACACAAAGTTAATCTCCAAACAACATAGAGATTCCTTCCTCCTCAGCAGGTGGAAAAGAGAATTTAAATACAAGTTAATATTTTTCTATTGTATAAATTCATACTTAAATACATCTAATTTTTCTTTTAAAAAATCTATGGAAAGAGGAACTGTTCTTTTTGAAAAAGAGTAGCTGAAACTATAGTCCTATAGCTACTGCGTCCAGTTAAATGAAAAGCATTCCAGGGAAAAGAAACTTCACAAAGACCTTTGCCCTTACACTATGTAAAATTTAAGGAAATGATGAATGATTGTTAAATGGATTGAAATATTATATTGATGAAATTGCAGTACCATTAAATCAAAGTAAAAAGTTAAAAGAAAGACACTGACCTAATTTGTAATTTTACATTTTTAATAAACCAGCAGTATGATCTTACTAATTTAAAATGTTCAGAGTTTGGACTCAGATTTATCATACTGCTGTTATTACTAAAGAAACATTCATCCATGTTAATGTGAAATATTTAAGAGGCTTTCTATTTACTTATTTCTCTTTTCATTTTAAAGGCAGAGCTAGAAGAAGACAGAACACCCTTACACTGATCATTTGGTGCCCTGCACCAATTGAAAGTTTGGCATACATTCAAAATATTGTTCTTGAATTATTTGTATGATATTAATTTAGTGAGTACAGAGATCACCTGAATTTTCATTAATGAAATTTAAATGCAGAAACCCTCATTTGGATTTTATTTTCACTGGGCAAAGCAGAGACGTTGTAGGAGTAGTTCCTATTCTCTGGTCCCTGTTTTTGGTCTTGTTTTGTCTTGTATTGCTTTTCTGAATGAGACAACAAATCATATTAAAAGATTTACAATTATTTAATACAATGAAATGAAATAGTACCTTGTTTATTACTGTCTCAAAGTTTTAATTTTTATAACAGCCAAGTTTTGATGACTGATGATACGTTTGTGCAAAAATAGTTAAAATAGATCTCTGTATTAAAATGGTTTTTCAAAAACTTATTTCCACTAGAGGGTGCTGACAACTTCAGCAAAATCAGGACCAGTTTGTTCCTTTCCTAAACTGATTTGTTTCCTAAACAAATGTTCTAGCCTTGCTTATCAATCAGCATTCAAAATCTGCCTAACAAGACTGTCACCAGGTTGGCTCTTTCTGGTTTTTAAAGCTCATTATTTTCAATATTAATGCTGCATTACCATTATTTTTTTTGTATTGATGTTCTTTACCATATGTAGTTTGAGAAACACTCCATACCTTGTGATAAATGCAAATTTACCTTAAAAAAGCAAAATTAGAGACTCCTGGGTTGCTCAGTCAGTTGGGCGTCCGACTTTGGCTCAGGTCATGATTTCGTGGTTCATGAGTTCGAGCCCCGGGTCGAGCTCTGTGCTGACAGCTCAGAGCCTGGAGCTTGCTTTGAATTCTGTCTCTTCCTCTCTCTGCCCTCCCCTGCTCACACGCTCTCTCTCTATCAAAAATGAATAAACATCAAAAAACATTTTAAAAAAGCAAAGTTAAAGAGAAAAAAACAACAACTCCGTATTATGTCCAAAAGATATATAATGTAACTTATTTTCAAAGTGGCAACCTGAAAAATGTAATAAATATCCAAGCACAGTGTTTCCATTTGGCCCACGTCATTTAATACAGTGGTCAACAGTCAGTCTAAAGCTTGCACTTTCTTGAAGCACCTGGGTGGCTCAGTTGGTTGAACAGCCGAGTTCAGCTCAGGTCCTGATCTCAGGGATTGTGAGTTCAAGTCCTGCATCAGGCTCTGTGCCTGGAGCCTGCTTCAGATTCTGTGTTGCTCTCTTGCTCTGTTCCTCCCCTGCTCATGCTCTGTCTCTCTCTCAAGAATAAATAAAACATTTAAAAAAATTTAAGTTTGCCCTTTCTTTTATTTTTGAGAACTCAGTGCTCTGTGAATGAAAAGTTATTTACCAAAGCTAGCCTAAACAAATGTGGCTTGTGGGTAAATGGCAAATTTTATTTGTTCTCTCATGAATGTGGGTACTCTGAAATTGTAGGGAGAGCCTGGGGATGGTTCTAGTTCTCCATCTTTGCAGCCTCTTTGTCAGATGGTTCCTTGCAGTGAAAGCAAGACCTGACCAAATTCCTCAGAAAATGGGCATGTGCTAGCTCCAATAAGGCAGGGGCAGCCATAAAATCTGCTTGTAGGTGGAAGCAGCTCTTTCTCTATGCCATCTAGTAGCTCTCCTGGGCAGCTCTTCTTCATGCGTGTCTTATTCCCAAGCACATGTGGTGACTTTCTAACGGTGTAATCGACAAACCTTGTAACCAGCTCTTCAGGCAGAAATTTTTTTAAGTTTACTTATTTTTGAGAGAGAGAGAGCGAGAGAGATCGTGCCAGCAGGAGATAGAGAGGGGCAGAGAGAGAGGGACAGAGGATCTGAAGTGAGCTCTGTGCTGATAGAAGAGAGCGACAGGGGCTCAAACTCACAAAACTGTGAGGTCATGACTGAGCCAAGACCCTCAACTGACGGAGCCACCCAGATGCCCCAGAATTTTTTTTTTAAGTGGAGAGAAACTGAATTGTTTTTTCTGGACTTCTAATGCCATCAGTGCTGTTATCACTTAACTTGAACAGCAATAATACTGGCAGTCGAAAAGCTTTTCTATAAAACTTATGTTAATTACTATAATTTAAAATATCTATGCAGATATATGATCTTTAAAAGAATAAATTAAAAAAATAAACAAATTAGGTTGATTGAGATATGATTTATACAAATAAAATTCACTCTTTTTCAGTGTACAGTTCTGTGCATAATCTTTCACGGGCATAAGTATAAGTCTCCCAGATAGTCTCTTCATGTGCTAATTAGCCAAACTCAAATATTTTAATCAAAGATAATTACTATGCTAAGTGGTTGATCAAAATATTTCGATTCAACTTAACCTATTCACAAACATATTATTTCCCAATCTGATGTAAATATAACAGCTTTCCCAAATATTACATGCTTTCCTTAATGCAGAATGTTCAATCATCATAAATGTGTTTGCATTCCTTGCTTGCACAACTTTGTAATCAGCTTACATTCAATGTCACTGACCTAGGCAAGAAGCCCTGGAAATATACTTTCTGTGGAAGGATATTCTTTTTTCAACCTGTTTATTCGTAGTTTCACTATTGACTGGCTTTTTTTTTTTTTTTTGACACATCTACCATTAGTATAAGGCCAAGGTTGACAGACATTTTTTTGTAAAGATCCAGAGAGTAACTGTTTTCAGTGTTGTGGCCATATGGTCTCTGCTGCAACACTTAACTCTGCTGTTGTAGTGTGAAAACAGTCATAGGCAGTATGTAAACAGAAAGCATGGCTGTATTCCAATACAAATGTATTTACAAAAACAAGTAGCAGGCAGGATTTGACTCACTGGTTATAGTTTGCCAAGACCCCCAGTAAACCTAATAGTTTCCAATTTACTTACTAAGATATAAAAAAAAATTATAACAGTGATATAAACAACAAATAATGAGGGCAGCATTCAAAACCATATAGATCCTGTGAATATCAACAGTGTTATTTCAACTAAAATTAGCTATTGTTTATGACCTGGGTTAACATAAACACACATTCTTTCCTCCATTGCAGATAGAACTCTACAAATGTGCTAACTCAGGACATTGAATCTATTGGGAAATAGTTTAAGGCCACCAATAATTCACTGATTTATTAAATCTCCCCCTACACTTCTGCACTAGAGAAGAAGCTTATCCAGGGCACCAAATCTCTGGGTATTTCTCATTGAGAAAGTGTGGGCTGTTGCTTCTATGAAAGAGATTCTGGACCCCCCTCCTGGCTTGTTGATCTGTAAGAATACTTCTCTTACTGGGGATTCCTTGTTGAAAGGCACAGTAACAAGGGTCAGGAAAATATTAAGCCCTATCAGTTCATACTGTCTGGATCATACGTCTCAAAAGGTGAAACAGCATGAAAAATGAGCTCGCAAGTGGGGCAGGTTCTGCAGATCAGGAAGATGCGGATGGAATTTTTTAAATACCTGCTAAGTATTATATAGGAGAAGGTTATGTGAAGAGCAGGTTTTCAATAATGATGACACTGGCTCATTTTACAAGGGTTTCAGCAAAAACACTTCTATAACTCAAATGGTTGACAAAACACTGTCAGCAGAGGCTCGCAGGTCCTTTTAGAGCAATGGTTCGATTTTTGCTCATTCAGTGTTTGAACATAACTACTAGGAATAAAGAGAATTGACTGTGTATCACTTTAAGCAGAAGTATTCAAAGCCACTGCCCAATTATCTTCCTGTATTCTTCCCTCTGCCATGAGAATGTCAAGTCCTAAAAAGGGACTGTTCCTTAAGCCTGAGTTCTGAAATGGGAATGCAACCAAGAGTTGAGTCACAGTAGCCCACCCACAGCTATCTACATGTAATATGATTGAAAAATAAATGTTGTTTGAGGTTGTTATTGATGTAAAGCTACCTAATATAGTGTGGTTATCTTGCCAAAATTATTTATCAGTGAAAAATTATTTATGTACACACTTGATAATAAGTAACATGTTCTGTGTCTTCCAAGGGGTCAGACAGTAGCTTTCCAAAATTATTGAATGAATGAATAAATGGAAGAAAAATATAAATAAAAGAGAGCTAGGAGATATCATAGGATATAATATCACCCATGTCTGGGAAGAATAAAAGTAGTTAAAGTCACTGGGATTCTTTGTTCCTCCCCATTATGCAAGCAGCCATACCTTCTTGAGCAGTGCAGGTCACATTCCTGAGACATGATGGGAAATATTAGAGAAAACTAATTTGATTGCATTGGGTGCTTGGTAATCAGGGCTGCTTTTGACACTGACACTGGATATTGTCTCTGTTAGTGACCCCTTAATGACTGCAACTTCATGGTCTACATGTGCCAGTATGATTCCACCCATGGTGAGTTCAGTGGCCCAATCAAGGCTGAAACCTGGTAGCTTGTCATTAATGGAAAGCTCATCTCCATCTTCCAGGAGCAATATCCTCCCAACAAGAAATGGGGTGATGCTGGTGTTTTTGAGTCCCCTGGTGTCCTCACTAACTTGGAGAAGGCTATGGCTCACCTGAAGGGTGGAACAAAAAGGGTCATTATCTCTGCCCCATCTGCTGATTCCCACATGTTTAGGATGGGTATGAACCATGAGATGTTTAACAACTCCCTTGGGATTGTCAGAAATGCCTTCTGCACTACCAAGTGCTTGGCCTTTTCGGCCACGGTCATCCATGACAGCTTGGCCTGGTGGAGGAACTCATATACACAGTCCGTGCCAGCACTGGATGGTCCCTCACGGCCCCTCTGGGAAGTTGTGGCATGATGGCCATGAGGCTTCTCCAGATATCATCCTTGCTTCTATTAGCACTGCCAAGATTATGGGCAAATTTATCTCTGATCTGAATAGGAGCACACTGGCATGGCTTTCTGTGTCCCCATCCCCAAATGTCAGTTGTAGATTTGCTCTGCAGTCTTAGAGAAAGCTGTCAAATATGAAGATATCAATAAGGTGGTGAAGCAAACATTAGGGGATTATCTGAAAGACATCCTGGGCTATACCAAGGACCAGATTGTCTTTTGCAACTTTAACAGTGACACCCATTCTACCTTTGATGCTGGGGCTGATATTTCCCTCAATGACCACTTTGTCAAGCTTCTTTCTTGATATGACAATCAATTTGGCTACAGCAACAGGATGGTGGACTTCATGGTCCACATGGCCTCCTTGAGCCCCTGGACTACCAGCTCCAGCAAGGAAAAGAGAGGAAGAGAGAAGGCCTCAGCTGCTGGTAAATTCTTGCTCCAACTCATCCCCCAACACACTGAGAATCTCCTGACCTCCGCACAGTTTCATCCCAGACCCCCCTGAAGAAGTGGAGGGGCTTAGGAAGCCCTACCTTGTCATGTATCATCAATAAAGCACACTGTACCCAGTCATAAACAAATAAATAAAGGCTTTGGGGATTACTTGAGGAGATGGGAATAGATTGTGTTCTAGGAAACCAGAAACACCATGAAGCCATTTGCCCAACTGTGAAATGCCTTTTGCCGAAGAATCTGGTACTGATTCAGTCCAGAAAATAGTTTGGTGAAGCTTGAGTGAGTGATGAGTCTTGTGCTTGACATGCTTCCAGTAAATATTTACTAAATAACTGTTGATCATAATCCCATTTTAAATAGCATTTCATGAAAAATGTATCCTGCCTTATTAAAATAAGGTAATAAACTAGAACTCAGGGATACCCCATCAAGATTAAAATGTTTCTTTGATTAGCAAATGAGTGATTAAAAACTCCCATGTTACTATACCAAGGACATAGCAACATAGATTTACTTAGTTCATTTATTTGAAGAATATATTTTAGCTTTAATTATTTATGACAGTTTTAAGTATGCTCACAAATTTATTGCTTTGTTTGGAAAGTGTAATTAAATCTCTACTTTGGGAGATATTGATATTATTAATGTGTAAGGATAAATCTGAAAATGGGAGCACTAATAGCTTAGTCCAAATCACTGTCTTTCTCTTTTAGCAACTTCAAACAGTATGTGTATATGATGAATCACTTATATCCAGAAGAGTTAAACTTGTTGGAAAATCCTCCTCCTTGGAACTTCTACTTTTTTCCTTTCTTAGTGTGGCAGGCAGGTAATTTGTCATTTATTTCACACCTGAAATTTTGGAAGAATAGGAAAATGTAGCATAACATCTTTTATTTGTGTCTTAAAAGGTTTTTCTAGGCACTATAGTTGTTCCAAGCCTAAAAGATTTGGTCAGCCCAAACTGGACCAGTTACTTTCACTATAAGGAGAACCTATAACTATATTTTGGTCTTTTTTATGTTCTTCTAAGTTTTAGATGACCTATTAATTAAAATTCTAAAACACTGCAGTATTTGCTTACTAAATCAATGAATTACTGCAAGTACAAACCATAGAATCTAAGGTTTAACTATTTATTTCACTGCTAGAGAAAATCCATTTGTAGAATTTGGTTAAAGAAAAAAAAGCTTCATGTGAATCTTTGAGAGACTTAGATACATAGTCATTCAATAAAATAGGTGATTAATATATTAACTATAGAAGATAAAAATATTTGACAAATTTTTGAGAAAACTAACGCACCTGCAAAAATACTCATAAACCAGATTTGTTTACTCCTAACATTAGAGAAAACTTCCTAAAGATGCTCAGGCTTATAGTAAAGAATGATATAATTTAGTTAAATGTCAAAAAAAGAAAAAAAAAGTGAGGAAGGATGGAGAGCTATGTACAAGAGCAGCATGCGGAAAGGTAAAGATGTATAAAAACGTGAAAGGTTTGAAGAAGTTCTTTCAAATTTGATTTTCAGAAGAAAACTACAGAGAAATACACACACACACACACACACACACACAATTTTAAAATAGGCCATTTAAATCCCATTGGCAGCCAGTCATGTGTGTTAATATATCATTTTGTGCAAGGACATCAACATTACTCTAGGTTCCAGGATAAGAGACAGCATACCAGCTCTTTAAGAGTTACTGGTTTTCAAAAGTATTTGTATTTTCCATGCTTTGTTGTCCATGGTATTGCCCACTTTACCTATCTTTCAAGATAAATCAAATCAAACTTTGGCCAAAATTGATGTGGTTAAGAGAAATACAGCTATATCTTATATACTTTTTTAGAAGTACTTGCCCTCCAAGAAAAATGGAATCTTTTAAAAGATGAGGACTGAGATTACTTCTAAGTCAATACTTGATTTGTTTTTGAAAGTAAATCCGTGCTAATGGAAAGCATCATTTTCCAGCATGAATTAAATTATTGTGCTCTATATTTCCTGCTGGAGAGAGTAGGTTCCTGGCAATATGATGTTAAATTTGCATTTTGATAACACACAGTTTTAGACTATTCCCCTCAAATCCAGAGAAATATAAATATATCAGAGTATTCTTGAGAGAAATAGAAGTTTTCCATTATATTTTACCAACCTTATTTATAGAATTTTCAATAAAATCTGTAATTTTGGTAAACCAAACATCCCAGTAATGAAATTTCTTACTTTTCATAAAGTAGGATACATGCATCGGTTTCATCATTGATAAGTTTATCTCAGTTTTTCAGAAATACATCAATAATATATAACAGCTATTTCTATTACAGGAAGATTCTTAAATGCCAACATGTAAAGCTTATACAATTAGATACAGATGAAATGTTTAGATTCTTGTCAATATAGTCTTAGGAATAAAAGTTTTGGTTTTCTTAAAGCCATACATTTGCAAAAAAACACATAGGGATAATTTTTCAAATGACATAATAATTTCATTGTGTGAAAACAAAAAACTACAGTAATGAAAAAAGTTAGGGTTCCTTTACAACCAAATACCTAGTTTCATTAAAGAAAGATTCAACTTTTAAAATTTCAATTTGTTGGGGTGCCTGCGTGGCTCATTCAGTTAAGTGTCCAACTCTTGGTTTCAGTACAGGCCATGATCTCACGGTTCATAGGTTTGAGATCTATGTTGGGCTCTGTGCTGATAGTGTAGAGCCTGCTTGAGGTTCTCTGTCTCCCTTTCTCTCTGCCCATTCCTGGCTCATGCTCACTTTCTCTCTCTCTCTCCCCTCTCTCTCCGCAAATAAATAATCATTAATAAATAAATAAATACATACATGCATAAATAAAACTTCAATTTGTATGTAACTGCAGAAACAAATTTATTCGGTGAAGCTATGAGATATGCAAAGACATTGATGTTGAAAACAAACATGTTTGGGGGCACCTGGGTGGCTCAGTAGGTTGAGTGTCCAATTCTTTATATCTGCTCAGGTCATGATTCCAGGGTTGTTGGATCAAGCCCCAAGTCAAGCTCCAAGCTGAGTGTACAGCCTGCTTAAGATTCTGTCTCTCTCTCTCTCTCTCTCTCTCTCTCTTCTCTCCCTCTGCCCCTCTCCCCCACTTGTGTTCTCTCTGTCTCTAAAAAAACATAACAAAACAAAAACACCCAAAGCATGTTTGAAACCCTTGTATATACTCAATTCCATGAAGTTTTTTATTATGACAGTGCCCACTAAGTAAGAAAAAGTAATCTTAACCTAATACTTGATGGTCATTATTCATAGCATACCAATAATTCTAATTTGATTTGCTCTCAAATTTACATAGTAATTTCTTCTATAGTCCCTTTTAACCATAATGTGGGGTATAATGTCACAAATAAGAAGGCTTGGAAAAGTTAACTCAGTTATGCCGGAGGGCAGACTTTCTAACTTCAAGTTCATCATTATTTGTAATAAACATATTGGGAGAATAATGAGCTTTGTGAAAAGTATTTATCTAAAATATATTAATGTAATGTTTGCTAAAAAAAAAAAGGTATATATATCCAAACTCCTATTTCCAAGGTGTTTACTCCATTACAAAACTCCTTAGTTTTGAGAATTAACTTATATAAACAGCTTTCTTTTTAAATAGGGAACTCTTGTCTTTGAACAAGTATTTATTAAGCAGTAAGATGAAGGGGAAAGCAGTTAACAAGATAGGAATAATTCTTTTACTAATGGCCTACCATCTGTCATAGTATCTTTCAATCCCTGAAGGTTAGTGGATGTCTACTAAAGATACAGGATATCCCATAAGAATTTTAAATTTATGCATTTTATTTTAATCTAAAAAGATAAATAGATACATGTAAGTATATTCTAAATAAGTGTTGTCCAGGACTTTCTATGGTAATGAAAATGTTCAATTTTATGCTGTTCAACATGGCAGCTGCTAGCTATATGTAACTATTAAGTATTGAAATGGGACTAGTGTGACTAATGAACTTAGACTTTTAGTTAAAATAATTTAGGGGCACCTCGGTAGTTCAGTTGGTTAAGTGTCCAACTCTTGGTTTTGGTTCAAGTCATGATCTCACAGTTGTGGGTTCAAGCCCTGCATCAGGCTCTGTGCCGATAGCATGGAACCTGCTTGGGATTCTCTCTGTCTCCCTCTCTCTCTGTCCCACCCACACTCATGGTCATGTACTCTCTGTCTCTTTCTCTCTCAAAATAAATTAATAAACAGTAATAAAATAAAATAATTTAAATTAAAATGTAAATATTTACATGTGGCTAGCAATGCAATCACAAGGGTCCTTATAAAGTAGAGGGAAGAAAGTCAAAGTGAGAAAAGGAAATGTGACAATGGAAGCAGACGTGAGAGTGATGTGAGAAACAGACCACGAGCCAGGGAATGCAAGTGGACGCTAGAAACTGGGAAGGCCAAGGAAATAGATTCTTCCCTAAAGTCTCCAGAAAGAACTAATTCCTGCTAACAACTTGATTTTGGCCCAGTGAAACCCATTTCATACTTCTGACATCTAAAACTGTAGGATAATGCATTTTTGTTGTTAACCAATTAAGTTTGTAATAATTTGTTGCAGCAGCATTAGAAAACCAGTATAACCAGTTTAGTCAAACAATGCCTGCAGATAATAGCATCCTTCCAAGGTAGTTTAGGGTTACATTTTCACATCCCTTGTCCCTCATCCCTTGGCCCAACCCCTTGCTTTCAGTTTAAGTGGCAATAAAGGGGAATCTCATTCAACTACACTTAGGACTACTCTCAGAGAGAATTTCTTATGATAAATGCATTCTTCTCCCTATGATTATATTTCCAGTGGCGTTTAATGGCTAATTAATTATAGATTGAATACACCTTTGAAAGCATTTAGCTTAACCATATCACAATCTGGCTCAACATCCACTATCAGAAAACAGAACAAAATTAAATAGACACACTTGGTCTGGAAAAGAAGCTGGAAAACTTAGGATGTTGCAAAGATGTACAAATGGCCAGAAAGTATATGAAAAGGTGCTCAACATCACTAATCATCTGGGAAAAGTATATCAAAACTACAGTGAAATATCACTTCACACTTGTTAGATTATTATCAAAAATAGAAAAGATAAATGTTGGTAAGATGTAGGGAAAAAGGAACCCTTATACACCATTCGTAGACATGTAAAATTTTTCAGCTGCTGTGGAAAACAACATGAAATGTCCCTCAAAAAGTTAAAATGGAACTATCATATGATCCAGCAATCCAACTTCTGGGTATATATCCAAAGGAAATAAAATCAGGGTCTCAAGATATCTCTACTCACATGATCATTGCAGCGTTATTCACAATAGCCAAGATATGGAAACAACATAAGTGTCCATTGACAGATGAATGGATAAAGAAAATATAGTGTATATATATACATGGACTATTTTGCAGTCTTCATACAGAAAAAATCCTGCCATTTGTGACAACATGAATGAATCTGGAGGACATCATGTTAAGTGAAATGAAGCAGAGACAAAAGAAAAACATGCATGATCTCACCTATATGTGGAATCTAAAAAACAATTGAGTTTATAAAAGTAGAATGTTGGTGCTAGGGATCAGGGGTGGGGAAAATGAGAATAGCTGGTCAACTGATTCAAAGGTTCAGGTATACAGAATAAATAAATTCTGGAGATCTAATATATATAGAATGGTGATTACAGTTAACAGTGTATTTTATACTTGAAATTTGCTGAAAGCATTGATCTTAAATGCTCTTACCATACACAGTCATATCTCTAGGAGGTTATGGATGTGTTAAGTAGCTTGATTGTGTTAATCATTTCACATTTGGTATATGTATATCAAAACGTCATACTGTACACCCTAGAAATATACAATAAAAATATTCATATTTTCATAGTGTGCTGGAGAATTTTAATGTTGGTACAAGTATCACAGAAAATGATTTAATTGCATATATAAAATGGTTGACAAAATAAAATAAAATACCATTTATACCCTCCCCCAATAATATTCTGTACATCAAATTTGCTAATTCATGTTTTATTGGGGAGGGAGTGGCATCTTCTTCCCACCATATACATTTAGTTCAGTAAATGGTGTAATCACACTGCTTGTCTCATGATGGTGCTATTTCCTGTGTTTTCATGTCCAAGTTTTAATTTCCTTCTAATTTATAGTTTTTTTAAGAATAGAAAGGAAATCTGGATTTACTCATTATAAATATATATATATAATAAACAACTATTTTACTTTATTTAAATATGTTCAAATAATCCTATTTGAAATAGAGAAATAACAATATCACTTATATTGATAAAAGTCCCCAATACAAAGCTGATGAATTTTTGCTCTTTACATAAAACCTGAAAAGATTGGTAAAAGCAGCTATGGTAATCTATAGCTAAAACAATTTGGATCCAGATATGTCAACATGCTAAAGATATGTAGAGGACAAAGTGGTAAATCCATGACTTAAGCCCAGTTCTTGACATTTCCTTCACTAAGATTGCTTTTTTGGATCATTGATGAGCCAGACAGAGAAATGAGATAAGAGCTCCTCACACCTAGAAAACTAGAGTTGTCCATCTAGAGAAACAGTTGATTTCATTATGGAACTTTGAGTAGGATATTAGGGAAGGAAACTAGCATTTGTTATGTTGAAACTTCTATATAAATTTTAAAAAGTTAGTGAATTAATAAGTTCACCTTCCTTAGGTTTTATCTCCATCATTGAAAATTTTCTTGTATTTGAACACTCTTCTATAACTTATGACTGTCTATTCACTTGCATGTTATGGTGTCCTTTCTTACAAAGATGATGGGTGTATCATCTGTGTAATACTTGGGAATAGGTGGTTGGCATTTGCATATTATTTTATTTAGTCTTCATAACAACACTTTGAGTTACATAATATTTTTCCACTGAAATCTGAGACTTGAAGATCGAATACCCTGCCTGAGCTTGTACAACAAGGTAGTGGCCTTCTCACAGCCATGATTTCCACCATAATATTGTCTACCATTGCATTTGAAGTGAGTTATTGACTTTTGATGATAGATCCCTGCAAATCAAGTAAAAGAAGATCCTTTGGAGAAGGCGTGTATTGTTTCTTTTCTATAAAAATTCCCTCCCTAAGTGATAGCTAGTGACTGATGTGAATGATCTCTCCATGTGATAAGAATAACAGGTGATAGCAGTGTTTTAAAGGGAACTTTAACCAAAGGCATGACAGTAGACAAAGGAAGGACCAAAGGTGACCCTGGTAGAGATGGCCACAGAGCGAACCAATGAACAAGGAAACCACTCCAAACAAGATGGTGGCCCAGGTTAGACGGGCTCAAGCACTACTGACATAGGGGAATTGGAAAACAAAGTTTGGCCCTGGAGGAAGGTACCCGTTACATCATGACATTGACAGGCATTGTCAATGCCTGTCTTAACATGGCATTGACAGGAGATTGAGTAACAGTTGGTTGAAACTAGTTTCCTGAGATAGAATGATACTTTGAAAGGCTTCTCATTTACTTGATTCTTTTGATTCCCAAAAGTAATTTACACGGATTCTTATTTCTGTGCATGGCTTGAAAGGAAAGGTCACAGTTACAAAAAGTGAAGCATAAGTTGTTCTGTTTTGTTCTCTGATGGATTCTGATCATATGGCTTAGTTTTGGCACACTATAGACTCCCAATAAGTATTTGTTGAATGAATGAATCAATAAATCACTGTATGTGAGCATCCTCCAGTATCACAAGCATAGCAGTGCATTTGTTTAACATATGAATATGTAAAAATAATCTAGCCTAATCTCCTCATTTTATAAATAAAAATGTAGTCCAGAGAAAGGACATGGTTTAATCATGGGTACACAGAAGCCAGAAATCTAGGAAAAAATAGAGAAAATAATTCTCAGTTCCCAATTCAGGCTTTGTTTGTTTTTGTTTTTGTTTTTGTTTTTTGGTTTTTCCTTCCATTTCTTCTGTTTTTGTTTGTTTTAATGCCTTCCTTTTTACTTATGACATAACTGGGCAACAGCTATATATTGGCTAAAGAAGATTTCTAGTTATATAAACATCAAAAACTCAAGCCAAGGTCAGGTTGTATCCTTTTCTTTTTCTTTCTAAAGCTTTGTCTCAATGATTGCTAGTGTGCCTCTCTATATATACTGCCTCATTTACATGTTATATATGGGGATTGCGTGAGCTTATTCATGTTTGTGCTTATTCTTCCTTCTTTGTAATGGGGTAGAACAATGTAGATTTTCTTGATTTCTGAAATAAAATTGAGATTTACAGAAGATAAAATAGACATTTGAAGACTGCACTTGCACAGTACATGACTTTGTGCTAGAGCCCAGAAGCCTACATCTTTGTCTCAGAAGTCGGATGCTGTTGAACGGAAATGTGGTCTGTACATATGCCTGCATTGCACTTACATTGTTTTCCTGATGTTCTTTGCATAAACCTAGGGTGCTGAGTGGAAGGTGACCACCTCCCCAGAAGAATGCTAATGAATATCTCTGCTGAGTCACCCACAGCATAAATTCAGACTAATGGTAAAGTTCCACTATATCATTCAGTTGTGAAACTAGAATAGCATAATGGTTAAGACTGTAGGTTTTGGACTGAAGGCAGAGCTGGGCTTGAGTCCCATCTCTAGCACTTCTTTACCGTATGTGGGTAAAATGGGGACAATAATATGAACTCCTGAAGGTTGTTACACTTTTAAATAAAATGATATACATGATGTACCTACCTCAGTGTGTCTCGTGAGCTCTACTGCCTTTTGGAATTATTATTGTCCCACTTTCCTATTCTATATTTGAGGAAAGTTGAAAATTAGGGAGCTGCCTTATGCACAGGACTAGAGATTCTAGGTCTAGGCACAAGTTTTCTGATTTCTATAGATTATCAGCCTGTTGTTTCTTATTGTCCCTCATTGTCTCTTCTCAGGAGGGGTATAGAGCAAATGGAAATGTGTCACCATGTTCTTTACTTTCTTTTTACTGTCTTTGTGTGCCTGGTTCTTTGAAGTTTGGTTGTTTTTTGTTGTTGTTGTGTTTTTTTTTTTAACATTTATCATTTTTGAGAGACAGAGAGAGACAGAACACAAGCAGGGAAGGGGCAGACAGAGAGGGAAACACAGAATCTGAAGCAGGCTCCAGGATCCGAGCTGTCATCACAGAGTCCAACGCGGGGCTTGAACTCACAGACCAGGAGATCATGACCTGAGCTGAAGTCGGACGCTTAACTGACTGAGGCCCCCAGGCACCCTGTGTGCCTGGTTCTTTGGAGAAAGGGAAAACCTTGCCGACTCTGGGCCTTCAGCATCACCCATCTCTCCATGTTCTGCCTACACTGAGTCAGTGACTATGAGCAAGACATTACTGTGGACCCCCTGACCCTCCGGTTTAGGAATTAGCATGCAGGGAGTTTCTGTCACCCTATGATAAATGGAATTGACAAACCACAGAGCCCTGGAAAAGAGGTAAAATAATGCCCACAATGAGTATATGCATGACTTCATGAATTTTGCCACCTTAAATGGGGAAGGGGGGGGGGGGAATGTGTAAAATAGAATATCCTTCTGACATCATTTATTCAAGAAAGAACTAAAATCAATCCTACCACCTTCTTGTTACATGGGGAAAACTTGGACATCATTGCTTACATAAGGAAAGGTACTAATTACAGCACCAAATCCATAAAAATATGAGGCATTTCATAATACAGATTTATAGATAGACACTACTGCATTGTTTACACACTTAAAAAAATACCGTGACAGCACTCCAATGGCTCAGAACTAAATTCCAATTTGGCTTAGGCCCCTGACCATGTATGAGTTTTAGCAAGTCACCAAACCTCCCCAGTCCTTGGTTTCTTTATCTGTATAATTAGACTATTGAACTGCTGCTTGCTAAAATCTCTTTCCATCCTAAAAGTATTTTGCCAGCAAAGTATTTTCCCATTACATTAGGTATGAAAGTAAAAAGATAAAAAGAAATAAGCTACCCATAGTTGCTTACAGACATGAGAACAAATAACTATACTGTAATATATAAGTATTATAAGAAAAACTCATACAAAGTATAATATTATGATCAAACATGAAGTGATTAATTCTGGAGCAGAAGCAGGTACCAGGAAGAAGTGATAGCTAAACTGGATTTTGAAGGATGAGTAGGAGTTCACTAGGAGAAAATTATGGAGAAAGGTATTTCAGGAAGAGAAAATGGGTTGAACAAAAAGGACAGAGGAGCAAAATTGCTTACAACACTCAAGGAAAAACAGATCATTCAATATTTCTGGAACACTGTTCCTATGATATTGTGTACAAAATGAGTTCTGATATGTCAACCAAGTGAAATTGCAAAGAGCCTTGTAATGGACTAAGAATGCTGGTTTTCATCTTCTCGTCTTCAGATAATTCAGTTTCAGTGGGTATTATGGCTTTTAATACAAAACATGATACACAGAGGCTCATGCATTGTTATAAATGTAGACTTTGTGACTATATATATATATATATATGCACACTTACATGCGCACACGTACACATATATACAAATGAACATGCAGATAAAGATTCTGTGTCCTACACAGCCTTAAGATCTTGCTAAAAATGTGTTCAAGTAGCTGAAACGACAGGAAATACATCTAGAAGAAACTCTGGCTACTGGGTTAGCTTATTGCTTTCCTCTAGGGTCCCGTACCTGACAGCAGTCTCTTGATTTTCCAAGAAGCTTTCTGGAAACTCTTAACAAAGATACTTGGCATGTGTACCTATGCTTTTAAAAAATAGCAGGGCCTAGGGGCGCCTGGGTGGCTCAGTCGGTTAAGCGTCTGACTTCAGCTCAGGTCACGATCTCGCGGTCTGTGAGTTCGAGCCTCGCGTCGGGCTCTGGGCTGATGGCTCAGAGCCTGGAGCCTGCTTCCGAATCTGTGTCTCCCTCTCTTTCTGCCCCTCCCCGTTCATGCTCTGTCTCTCTCTGTCTCAAAAATAAATAAACGTTAAAAAAAATAGCAGGGCCTAGAATGTATTCATCTCTATAGTGATCTTGGTTAGATTGGGGCACAAACATTGTAGCCAATCTGTTTCACTGAAAATCAGTTCAGAGTGCCATCTGAAGAAAGAACTCAGCCTCAGGCCACTCTGAGTACAAATGAAATGCCATCCAATACATGTTTCCTTGGGATCAGAATGTGTTAGACCTTGGGCAAAAATAGCCAACCCATCTACTATAGGGAGGCCTGAACCAGAAAGTCAGAGAAACAGCATATCAGACTTAAACCCTGGTCAGTGGATGAAAGTCGTTCCTGAAGCAAAGTGATATCCTATGCCTATGGCTCAGCCTCAGTATATGGGAATAGTTTTATTTGCTTTTTTTAAAAATACAGACATAACATTGTAAATGTTTTCTGTGCCAAAAAGAAGCAGAAAAGGGAAATGATTTATATATGCCTTAGTAAAATTGCATCTTGGGCTCATTGCAAAATAGACAATGTAATTATTTTCGGAAACACTATGCACTTTATTAACTGCATGTAAAGTGCATATGCGGACATGTCACAAATGTTCATGAAGTGATAGTCATGATGGCTGTTTGGTGCTCCTTGCCCTTTTTTTCTTTGCATTCCTTGACTCCCACAGTGAGACATCTGTAGGCTCCTGCTGTCTCTGGGAGGGCTTTGCCATTCCATCACCTTGCTCCCTCCAATCAAAGTGTGCATACCTCATTAATGGCTACTCTCATCCTTACTCAGTGCCTGAATAGGTAAGTGATTCATCTCTAAATATGAAATAATATGTCATCAGCTATAGACTAGCTCTTGTATAGGATATTCACAGAGGAATAAAAATTGTGTGAATTTCCGACACAATGCCGCATCAACAGGAAATGTGCTGTAATAGATCAGAATCTTGCTATACTCAAATTGCACTTTGTGGATAAGCACCAAAAATATAATCTGAGAACTGATAGAAAGCCCCATCTCAGCCCCATGCATATATGATTCATATGCATATAAAAATTTGCAAAGTTGAGTATCTGGTCTATAGTAGGCACTTGGTATGTGTTTATTTTTTATCCTGACAGGTTTGAGCACCTTCTAAACTTTTGAAATCCTACTACCAGTTCCAGGGCTGAGGGAGGACACAGCTGCAGAGGACAGGGCTGGGGACATTAGCTGCTTTCTAATTAGGAAGAAAGGAAAAAGGAAAGGAAAGGAAAGGAAAGGAAAGGAAAGGAAAGGAAAGGAAAGGAAAGGAAAGGGAAGGGAAGGAAAGAAACTAAAAGAAACAAAAAGAAATGAAAAGAAATGAAGAGAAATGAAAAGAAACGAAAAGAAGAAAGAAAAGAAAAGAGAAGAACTAACATTTAGGAAGCCTCTGCTTGGATTCATGACTAGGATTTGTGGCAATGTGAAGACTAAAAGTTTTTGCAAGAAATCTTACAAGTGATTCTGTTGCATCTGCTTAGTGCCTTTTATTTCAGAAGGTAACAAGCCGTTTACCCAGGAGCTATAAACTACACTTAATGTTCCTGGACAGCGTGGACAAGGCACAAAAGCATGAAGTAGGCTGTTGTGTTTAAACACTAGTGGGATGCAATAAACCTCATGGAGAGGAGAAAATCAAGGTTAAGGAAAATGAAGAGACAGGACCATGAAAGGATGGATATACTATGTAGGACTTCTGGAATTTGGAGGATCCCGGTGGCAGAGGGTGTGGTTCAGGGGGTCATGTATCTTTTTGGAAACTATTCTGATAGTACTGTGGAGGATTATAGGAAGGTGAAACTAGAAACCAGGTCAGTTAGCAAAATATTTTAATATTCAAGGTAAAATGTAGCTAATTACACCTGAACTCTGGTGAAGTAAGTACAATGGAGGGAAATGGAGGTTTTAAGACACAATAAGAAGAGTGAGTTGAAAGGTATTAGTGACAGGCGTGGATGCATGGTGTGGGAGAAGGAAGAGTTGACTCCCAGGTTTCAGCCTTGCATAAAAGGATGTTGCCATTTATTAAAATAAGGTCTAAGAGAGAAGGAAAAAGTTTTGGAAGAAATAGTTTCAGTTTTACAGAATTTGGATTCAGCATACCTATGACAAATCCATAGAGGACAGCCTAGTGGATAATTGAATGGATGAATCCAGGTGCAATAAAAAGATGTAGCTGATTATGTGGTATATTCTACACAGCAAGTGACCTAAAGCAGTCTTCAGTCTTTCCCCTAAATTATTTGACCACTTCTCCATTCTAGCATCATTTCATTACCTCTTCTAATGTTCTACCTCTTCTAATGTCAGAATGTGTAAAATGTGGCCCTTGAAGATAGAAAAAATAACTCCACTATTTTTAGGTATTTGACTTTGGAATAGTAATTTCAGTTTTGAGGTACAGTGTCTTCATCTTCAAAGAGCATTATGAGAATCAAAAATAAATACAGATCTTCTTTGACTTATAACGGGGTTTCATCCTGATAAACCTAACGTAAAATGAAAATCTCGTAAGTCGAAAGTGCATGTAATACACCCAACCTATGGAACATCACAGCTTAGCCTAGCCTACCTTAAACATGCTCGGAACACTTGCCTTAGCCTGAAGTTAGGGAAAATCCCATAGCACAAAGCCTATTTTATAATAATAATAAAGTGCTAAATATCTCATGTAATTTATTGAGCACTATACTGAAAGTGAAAAACAGAATGGTTTTATGGATGCAGAATGGTTGTAAATGTATCAGTTGTTTACACCCTTTTGATCCTGTGGCTGACCACAAGCTGCAGCTGCTGACCCTGGCAAGCATCACGAGAGAACAGCATACTGCATACCGCTAGCCTGGGAAAAGGTCCAAGTTCAAAACTTGAAGTATGGTTTCTACTAAATACATATCACTTTCACACCATCATAAAGTCAAAAAATCATAAATTGAAACATCATGAATAGGAGACCATCTCTATGTGGGATAGAGTGTGTGGAATAGTGTCTGAAAATAACCAGTGTTCAATAAATGCTGGTTTTCTACATCACCTTTTTTTTCTAGTTAGTTGAGGTGAGTTAAAAATCCTATCAGGAAATAGTCACTGATCTGCTGCTTGATTACTTTCAGAAGAGAATTGAGTAAATTCCCCTTCCCCAAACACAGAGTATATCCCTAAACCTCAAACAATGTCTTCTTTAAGGAGGAATAATTTAGGTGGAATAATAATGTAGTAGAGAATAATATTCCATTTTATAACATTTTATAACAGTCAGAGGCCTTTTCTGATTTCAGTTGGGCCACCAACTAACTGAGTACTCTCAAGAAGCCTCCCTGGCTCCAAATTTCTTTTCTAAAAATAAGGCTATGAAATGACCATACTATATTATTTGTCCATCTGAAATACTATGAATAAAATTATCTTCAGTTTCTGGTGTGTACTATCAAAATGGTAAGGCTCAAACAAAATCCATCTGATGAAACCTTTCACTGGCCAGATTCTGGAAGCATCTGAGTCCCATCATATCAGTGACATGTTTTGCAATCACAAGAACTAATTAGTGGATGAGATATCTGAAAGAGCTTACTTGCCCAGGCTCCTTGTGGTGCCTTCTTAGGGGAAGCTTGATTGGTTTGAGCCTTGGATGATGAACAGACTTGTTTCCTGCTGTGTTCTTTGGCATTGTCTATTGCCTGTTCCAAATCCTATACACTAGTTTGGTGGATCTCAAAGTCTGGCATCTGGGCTAGCAGTATCAGCATTACCTGGGAATTTTTTAGTAATGAAAACTCTCAGGCACTAACTTAGAATTACTGAGTCACAGTAATTGCTGTTGAGTCCAGGAATCTGTTTTTTTTACAGAGCCCTCCAGGTGATTCTAATGCATACTGAAGTTTGAGAACCTTTACATTGCATCCTCTTAGTTACACCCATCAGCGTCAGCATCACTTGGAGCCTGTTAAAAATCTCAGGCCCACCCCAGCCATGGCAAATCTGCAGCTCTGCAAATTTTACAGTTGAACAGGATACCCAAGTGATTCATATGCAAATTAAGGTAAAAAGATGCATGAATCCGGAGAGAAGCATTACTACATGTAGACAATCAGGTTATTACACAACAGTATAATAAAAAGGACTCTAAATGCTTACATCTGTACTCTACTTAAATATTCTAAGATTATCCCCACACTGACCATACCTACCTACAGTTACTACTCAAGCACTTTTTATTTTTATTTTTTTAAGTTTGTATTTAAATTCTAGTTGGTTAACATTCACTGTAATATTAACTTCAGATGTACAGTTTAATGATTTACTACTTACATACAACACCAGTGTTCATCACAAGTGCCCTCCTTAATCCCCATCACCTATTTAACCAATCTCTCCACCCACCTCCCCTCTGGTAATTATCAGGTTTTTTTTTTTTCTGTATGCTTTTAAAGGTGACCCTTAGAGGGGCACCTGGGTGGCTCGGTCGGTTGAGTGACCGACTTTGGCTCAGGTCATGATCTCATGGTTTGTGAGTTTGAGCCCCACGTCAGGCTCTGTGTTGACAGCTCAGAGCCTGGAGCCTGCTTCTGATTCTGTGTCTCCCTCTTTCTCTGCCCCTCCCCCACTCATGCTCTGTCTCTCTCTGTCTCAGAAATAAATAAACATTAAAAAAAATTTTTTTTAAAAGGTGACTCTTAGAAAATTCACTAAAATGGGCTGGGAGAGGCATTGCTGGCATTCTGGCCTATAGGTCTGATGAATCATTAACCTTTACTAATAGAAATAGAGCTAGTTCAGAGCACCTGGGTGGCTCATTTGGTTAAGCATCCAACTCTTGATTTCGGATCAGGTCATGATGTCACTGTCCGTGGATTGGAGCCCTGCGACAGGCTCTGTGTTGGCAGTGGGGAGCCTGCTTGGGATTCTCTCTCTCTGCCCGTCTTCCACTTATGCATGCACTCTCTCTCTTTCTCTTTTTTAATAAATATTAAAAAAAAGAAATAGAGATAGTTTTTTCAGTCTCATTGCTATGTATACTCAACTGTACAAATACAGTTGAAGCTCCTCCCTGCAAATATACTAAGTGAAACCTGTTAATCGTACAAAGCATTTTTTCTAATTCATTTGAGAGGAACAAAAGTGTTTTTTAATCATTGAAACACTTATATTGAGATATTCTACTTATATATGATTATCATAGGAAGGATGACTTTCTCTTTTTGATTTGTCAGATTTTTTTCCTTTTATCCTAAATTTGGTAAACAAAATATTTCTTATTATAGTTCTGAATTAATTAGAATTTGAGACTGCCAACAAATATATTTATTTCCTTATGCATGATTATTTTATCATGCATTACCAGTCTGCAACTACTTAAACCAAGTTTAACTTTGAGATTATTTGATCCAAGAAAGTTGAATCTGGGCCCATATTCCATGTAACAGCTTCCTCACCTTTAGTTTTCCTTAACCTTGAGGGTACAGCACTTTGGAAGCCCCAGCTTATAGTGGAGATGGTCCTCAGTTTGGTTCTGAATTCTAACCAGAAAAACATATTATCTGTGTCTCTTTTTTTCAATACATAAATGTTCTGTCTTACAGAGAATGACCTCCCTCTACCAGCTGCATGAGATACGAATTGATGATTCTAACTGTAAAGTGAAATAGTCTTTATTGAAACAATGATAGGAAAGGAGTTATAGGTATGGAAAGAATACAGCTCAGAAATTTAGAAATGTGGGTTCTAGTCTTAACTGTTACTAACTAGATGTGATCTGGGCAAATTCTTTAATCCCCTGTCTTAGTTTCTTTCTCTCTCAGTCTCTTTCTCTCTCTCTCTCTCTCTCTTTTTTTTTTTTTTCTTTTTTGGCTTGAAGTAGTTGCTGAACTATTAGTAACCTTTCTTGGAAATAATAATAATGAAACAAAAACTTTATTGATACAATATGTGAAAAAACTGCAAAGTGCCACACAAAGATTAAGTGTATTACTTAATTTTATCCTGTTAAGAACCCAGTAGAGTAAGCATTCTTAGTATATTCATGTTTTCCCAATGAAGAAACTAAAACTCAGAGATTATGTAATTTTCCAAATGTCATATAGTTAATAAATGCCAAAACTGGGTTTCAAATCAAACTGTTGGACTCTGAAGCCTTTGTATTTCACTCTCTTATACTCTTAGCATGATTAAGGGACCCCTTCTTTTGGCTACCCAAATGAGTGGCCAAATAATACTGCTCAAAATCTCTCCTGAAAAATGCTAACTATATGAGCAATAGGCAGAGTTATTCAAGGAAATTTGTCAGTTTTCTTTTTTTTCCGAGTTCCTGTGAGTCATCTCCCTTCATGTGAGATAAGATGCCCTCAGGTGAAAAGCTAACTTGGTTAGAAAAACACCACAAACCATGAGAAATTGTGGCAATAAGGTCTTTCCTGTCAAGTAGTGCTTTTGAGTTAGACACACATGGCCTGGCTGTTACTGAGTAGCAGGAAGTCCAGCTGCCTCCTTTCTTTCCTTAAACATGTAACTCTGCATACTCATCGTTACTCACTGAAAGGCAATTAGTATATGCAACCTCAAGCATCCTCTTTGGGGAAGGAATTTCAAACTGGATAACTGGCCGAAGAATTCAATGTCATTCATAAATTTTGTGCTGCTTGATTGGACTAAGGAAGTTAAATGAATAACCGTAATTAATGACAAATTATTTTTTCCTTACTCAAATATTTTGTTTTAAGTTTATTTATTTTTTTTAAATTTTTTTCAACGTTTTTTTATTTATTTTTGGGACAGAGAGAGACAAAGCATGAACGGGGGAGGGGTAGAGAGAGAGGGAGACACAGAATCAGAAACAGGCTCCAGGCTCCGAGCCATCAGCCCAGAGCCTGACGCGGGGCTCGAACTCACGGACCGCGAGATTGTGACCTGGCTGAAGTCGGACGCTTAACCGACTGCGCCACCCAGGCGCCCCTTAAGTTTATTTATTTACTTTGAGAGAGAATATTAGTGCTAGCAAGCAGGGGGAGGGGCAGAGAGAGAGGAGAGAGAACATCCTAAGCAGTCTCCATGCTGTCAGCACAGAGCCCAACGCTGGGCTTGATCTCACCAACTATGAGATCATGACCTGAGCTGAAAACAAGAGTTGGATGTTTGACTGAGCCACTCAGACTCCCCACCTTACCCAAATTTTAAACTTAACAATCCAAGAACCTCTAATAAATTGACACATTAACATTCTTTCTTGCCAATAAATCTCCATCCTTCTCTTGGAAGCTGTGTGATATACAAAGAACGCTTCTCGGTACATACATTTTCTGGTGAAAAGAGATCTACACCTATAGGTGAGGGAAATGAAGAACCAGATAAAGGAATCACTCTTCAAGGTAGAGGCAGAGAGTACTAAGAATAGAAAAGCCAAAAGTGGATAGTGATTCATGACCCAAAACATCAACAGGGTAGTGAATAAATGACTGACTGCCTTAGAAAGTAAAGTCTTTAAGATCATTATTTGGGCCTAAAAAACCAAGATCTTTGAATCTTTTATTACTTAAGGTTGGTGGCTCAGTTGGTAATAAGATACACGATGAGGTCCTTTGTCAAGACAAAGCAAAATGGAGTGACCAGAGACAGAAAATAATTTATCAATTGGAAAAGAACAGTAAAACTAAAGTATATTCAACTCTGTATTTCTAAGTTAAGCACCAGTTAAAAACCACCAGCTGTTCCTCAAAAGACACATCCTGCTAATTGAAATGGTCTTAGATCTTGTTGCTCAAATACAGTAATGATTAATTCTTCCCTGGCTTTTGAGGTGCTCCTTATGGTCCACATACACTGAGAGAACTCTGTGATTATCAGAGAGGGTAGTGCAACTATTATCTCTCACATTGTTGAAGTTTGTCATATTTTGTGTTCAAGAGAACAACCTGTAGATTTGTAGTTTTCTAAAGGAGTAAATCTATGCAATTATGCAGAATTCAACCTAACTGGATGGTCCTGGGGCTTCCCCCCACACCGTCTATTTACCTCAAGCTTATTAATACAATACCATAGTCAAAAAGTTCAGGAAAAATGGCTGTAGGAAGTCTGAGTAGTCAAATCTTTCTATTCCATTTTGGAATTGTTACTCTTGTTGCCTATGTTTTTGTGTATAAAGTTCTTCTGGTGTTCAGCTGCTAATAGTTACTTCCATAAGCAGGTCATGAATATTTAAATGTGATGGGGATGATTTCCTGATTTTTTCAGACTCTGCCAAAAGTCATTAGTGACTAAGTTAATCAGATGATAGTGTATCTAATCAGATGCTCCCGAGGGTCAATTATCAAACATAGCCTACTTGTATGTTGCAAAGTGCTGACTCATGAGTGAAAAGAAACAAAGATATATCCACAATTGGCCTTGTTCATTCCTTGGAGTGATCTAGGAGACCTTTAGGGCAGCTACAAAGACAGAGTTGTAGGGCGATTTTGGATGATCATCTTAGAAGTTCAAGAATCCTACATAATCCTTCTGAAGAGCAGTTAGCCACTCATGTATTCAATAAATATTGAGTGTCAGTCTATATCATGCACTGCTCTATATTCTGGGGCTATAGCATCAATCAAGACAGTCAAGGTCCAAATTCTCATGGAGTATATAGACAAATAGAAGAAATAGAAATAAAGACAAATGAACAAGAAAAATATTAGACAACTGTAAGTGCTGTGTAGATAACTGAAATAGGGTGATAGAGATTTTGAGGCTACTTTAAACTAGGATCACAAAGAACTCTTGGAGGAGGTGTTTAAGCTAAGATTTAAATGACATGCAGACCTTGACATACGAAGATTAGGCAGAGAGTTTCTGATCAGAGAGGACAGCTAGTAGAACTGTTCTCTCTAATTAAAAACTAAGACCCCCAAGGAGAGAGCAAACCTTATGTGATAGATAATAGAAAGAACAGTATGATGGAAGTGTATGATAGGAAGGGAAGTCCTAGGAAATAGAGACCAGATCATTATATTCTTTTTAGGAGAGAATAAGACATTTGGGTTTTGTTCTAAGACACTAGATAGCTTTAAATAGGGGAGTGATGTAACCTGATTTACATTTAGCCAAATTACTTTGGCTCCTGGGTGAAAAATGTGTTTAGGGTGGTGAAGAGTTATTAATCTATGTGATAGATGATGGTGGCCTAGACAAGAGTAGTAGAAATACAATGGAATCAAATGTATTGATTTGAGATATATTTTGGACATAGAGTTGTCAAAACTTACTAGTAAAATGAATGTGGCTGCTTTGAAAATGAAAAGATTCTAGGATCACTCCTAGATTATTGGTTTAATAAAGTGGTGGATCTAAGGAGAAGACAGAGGTATGGTCAGTTTTCAGAACTAGAGGAAATCAGTAGTTTCGTTTTGACCTGTCCTACTCCTAATAGATTTAATTTAGTTTTGAGAGTGAGGTCAGTGTTTCTGAGGTTGAGAGCACTATTATAAATATAGAGGTTCCACTTCTTAATGTTCCCAAATTCTATACTTCCTCTTGCTTTCTTCTTTAAATTGATAAATTCTCTGCATTGTGATGGTCTGATAAGGGAAAAATTCACAAACATAAATAACATTAATAAATGTGTACTGAAAGAATTCAAAACATTCAGTGCACCTATTTACTGAGGCCTTCATTCATTTAATATTTGCTGTATACTATTTGTCAGAAATACAAAAAAATGAAACGTGTTCTAAGTAGCAGAGAAATAAAGATATATATTCAAAGCTTTCACATAATCCTATAGTTTAAGAAAACTTGGACGTTTAGTACTACCTTAATAAAATGTTCTCCATCAACAGTAATCTCCAACACTCTTCTCCCCTGAGAAGTATGTGTATCTGAGACAGAATTCTCACAGAGTTTGTTACTGACAAATATATTCCTTGTAGAGCTAAATTACCATTTCCTCCCTATCAATCACATCCTAATAATGTCATTCATTTTCACTTTACAGAAGCTTGGGGGATAGCTTAACATTATGAAATTGTTGAAGAATGAAAACTATTGACCTGCTTGGAGCCTTCCATTCGACATCAACATTTCATTGGATTTATTCTTTCTTTCACCAGGACTCAGATTAGAGTGGGATTTAGCTGAATGGGCTAAAAAGGAGTGTGTGTGTGTGTGTGTGTGTGTATAGGATGAAGTATCATGTTGAATGGTGTCATGGGCTGAATCATACCCCACTAAATTCATTGTTGAAGTCCTGACCTTCAGTATCTCAGAATGTAACTATATTTGGTACTAGGGGCTTTAAAGAGGTAATTAAGGTAAATGAGGCAATTAGAGTGGGCCCTACTCCAATACTATTTATATCCTTATGAGAAGAAGAGATTAGGACACAGACAGGTACAGAGGAAAGATCATGTGAAGATACAGAGAGAAGATGACCATCTACATCCAGGGGTATGAGAAGCCTCAGAAGACATCAATTCTGCCACTATCTTGATCTCTAACTTCTAGCCCCCAGAACTGTGAGAAATTAATTTCTATTGTTTAAGGCACTTGGTGGAATCTCTTTACTATACATGGGATAAATGAGTAAGGAAAGCTCAGACAAGAGGTAAAGCACTTGGAAGCTTGAAATTCTCCCACTCCCTTTTTTCTCTAAGAATGCTCTCTTTTCGGGGCGCCTGGGTGGCGCAGTCGGTTAAGCGTCCGACTTCAGCCAGGTCACGATCTCGCGGTCCGTGAGTTTGAGCCCCGCGTCGGGCTCTGGGCTGATGGCTCAGAGCCTGGAGCCTGTTTCCCATTCTGTGTCTCCCTCTCTCTCTGCCCCTCCCCCGTTCATGCTCTGTCTCTCTCTGTCCCAAAAATAAATAAACGTTGAAAAAAAAAATTAAAAAAAAAAAAAAAAAAGAATGCTCTCTTTTCTAGAATACGCACCTGTATACCCTGGCATCTCCTGGGATGTTGATTATGTTTATATGGTATTCTATTCTTGCCCTGCTCATCATAGTGAGTGTGTTCTGTTGTACTTTATGAAGTAGGCTTCTTATCATAGACTTATTTCAAACCAGGTCAAAATGGGCCATCCTTCAACAGGGCCAGACTTAGACATGTAACTATAGCTTCTATTTTTTCTGTTTTTTTTTTTTTAACAGTACTTAATAAAAGACTAAGACTAATAGTAAATATGGGCAAACCTTGTTTTTTTCTTTCTACATTTGACCTCTCCAGTCATTTAACCATTCCTCCAGTGTGTCTAAGTGCTACTTTTCTCAACACATTTCTAAACTGGTAGTTAAAGATGAGTTTAGGCTAAACAATACACGCACATGCTTATAGATGATTTATTTTTCGAAATTCGGTCGTCTACCAAATATTCAGGACCACCAGTAAAAATTTCACATCTAAACCGAGAGAATGTTCTGCGACTATTGAAGTATAAGAAGTTTATTTAACATGAGACTTTATTTAACTTTTTTGTTTTTAAGGAGATACAGCATGGTGTAGCATAGTGATTTAAATTTTTTTTCTTTTAAAAGTCTATTCCTTTCAAACTAAATGTTATTCAGAATCTTTCTATATCTACCTACCTATCATCTATGTATCTACCATCATTAAAGTAGAGGAGTTCTAGTTGAAATAGGGGTGGAAAGTTCATGATGTGCCCCTTCACCTCCTTCTAACCAGCCCCCATTTCCTCACAAACTCATTCCTCTTCTCTCTTCCACCCTAAAGCACACTATGGAGCAGTCTAAAGATTTTTGAAGTATAATGTACAAAAAGTTCAGGTGCGGCTAGAACTGAGTTCATTCTGGGACTACCTGCTACCAAATGTACTAAAGACTACATGTCTTTGGAAAAGTCACTAAACCTTTTTGAATTTCAACTTCTTCATCCATAAAGCAGGTATGACAGTGTAGGATTGTTTAGAAGATTAGAATAAATCATAAAAAGTAATGGCATATAATAGAGCTCATCTCACTAGAATTCGTATTATGTTATAATCAGAACAAAAGGGGTGGGGAAAATATAGATTAATCTGAAAAACTGTACATTTCAGGATTTCTCTTTGACAAGTCTCTGGGGCATAATGATGTCTTTCTCCTAAGGGTAGTCCCAGATCAGCTTGGCTGAAAGGGGGCTTAGGACAGTTGGATTTAAGTATGTTTAAATGGTATGAAAGAGATTTTGTAAAAAACCTCTTTTCTTTTCTTTTTTTCTTTTTTTTCTTTTTTTTTTTTTTGAGAGGTCCAGTAAGGAATGATTGAAAAAAGGTGAGGCTGTAGTTACCAAAATGGGACACAAAGATTTTGTAACAAAGTAGGAGCAAGCAAAACCCAGGGCACCCAGGGTCGGTGGGGGGGACAATTTAGACTCCTGGGGTGATAGAGGTAGAGGCTTTAATGATATTTGTCTTTCAGAAATGTCTCCCAGAACTTCCCCAGGAGGAAACTACCTGTGCAGCTCTTCTAGCTAGCTGCCTCATGTAATTTTTCCAAGTGGCTGTAAGCACTTTGAATTCAAGCAAATCATCCTTTCCTGAAGATTTTCACAGTGAGAGAACATGGGATGGCCCAGCTACTGCTTTTTCCCCAAAGGATACTTCTAGATGTCTGTACCTTGTGGGACAGATGAATAAGCATCAGCAAACAGGACTGCTTGAAACTGAATGCTCCCGAGGCAATGCCCTTGACAACAATGGCTGAACTGAACTTGAATTACTGGGACTAAACTGGAAGGCCTGATGGAGGCTATATGGGGGGGGGAGGGGTTGAGGGGACATGGAACACTGCTTGGGGATCCCTAACAATTGTAAACTTTCTGACAGTTCCACGTGTGCCCTCTGGGATGGTGCCTTACCGTGTGAGTAAAAGGCAAGCATTAACTTGCCCCAGTCTTGAAAACCCCATTATTTATACCTCAGTGTTATTATCAGAAGTATTCCAGTGCTGAAGGAAAATACTTAGTAGACAATCTTCAGACATGTACGCTGTGGGAATTTTGCCTATAGTGGGTATTATTCCATTAGAAAGGTTGTATGAAATTTATTCCTGACTTTTGCTGAAGTAACAATGAGCCTGCCTCAGCCTGAAGGCATTCAGGGCAGTTATAGTTTATGGGTCCTAATTGTTTGGATAATGGAATTTGCTGTTTGAGATTTTTACCTTACAGACAAGGGTGAAGTCTTTGCAAATTGTTAATACATTCTGCTATACCTGGCTTTAGGCCTTGGGTTAGATGGATGAGAAACTGAAAGAGAAAGCCAAATTTACTTAGTCAAGCCAATTATTTTTTGATGATCTTGCTAAAATAGCTTAACGAAGCAAATGTATACTGGTGGGGAATAAGAAGGCAGCCTTTAGTCCTGTGTTATTATTTGTGTGTCTGGATGACTTCAGCCAAATAATTGAATATCTCTGAGACTTAGTTTCTCCATCTGTTGAATAAGGGAATGGAGTTGAAATAAATATTTTCCTTCAGATATGATATTTTCTGATCTTCTCATTTTAATATGGCTAAGGATGCAGTATCATATTATCAGTGAAAGAGGTAAGTCTTTTAGGAGGTGAAAGTATTTTTGAGAGGGATGTCTTGCCTCATCACTTCTCCAATTAGCCCATGTCAATATCCTACCACTCTAGCCATCTGCATGACTGGAATTGCCTGCCAAAATCAATTAAATATTTCTTAAAGTGAGGGGTAGAGAATATAATGGAATAGAGAAGAGTTTGTCAAAGTTTTCTATTTAAGGCCTTTCAAATGAAATTTGTTTCATTGAAATGAATAAAATGAACATAGCAGCAAAGAAGAATG
Source organism: Felis catus (assembly GCF_018350175.1). NCBI lineage: Eukaryota > Metazoa > Chordata > Mammalia > Carnivora > Felidae > Felis > Felis catus. Next base: position 66,042,265 of record NC_058374.1, on the reverse strand, counting down.
ATGTTTCAGGAATGTTCCGTGTTTCTCTGAAATTGATTTAATTTGAGAAGTAACAGGTAGTTAAATAAGTCTTTACTTCATAACATTTGGTATAAAGTCAATGAACTTTTACAATCCTTAGGATTTATGTGAAGGTTCACTCTGGAATTATTATTATTATTATTACTATTTTAGGTTTTAATAAAGTAAATTCTAATTATTGAATGCTCAACTAAAAAAACCTTGTTATTTACCAACTTTGTGATCTGATATAGCCTCAATATGTACAGGAAGAAATGTCATAAAGTTAAACCCATTGAATCATAGTGAGTTCTATCTGGATGATGGTATATTATAAACTTAAATTGGAAATGCAAGAAGCAATTCAATCACTGTTCTGTTTAAAGACTGCTTTTGTTTATGATGAAGAAGCAAATAAAAAGCAGAAGTATACCTGTAAATACAGAGAACAAACTGGTGGTTGCCAGAGGGAGAGAGTTGGAGGATGGGTATAATGGCTGAAGGGAAGGGGGAGATACAGTCTTCCAATTATGGAATGAATAAATCACGGGAATAAGAGGCACAGCATAAGGAATACAGTCAATGATATTGTAGTAGTGTGGTATGATGATAAATGGTAGCTACACTTGCAGTGAGCATAGCATAATGTACACACAAGTTAAACCACTGTGTTGTACACCTGAAAGTAATGTAACATTGTGTGTCAACTATACTAAAATTTTTAAAAAATATTTTTTATTTTTTTAATATGAAATTTATTGTCAAATTGGTTTCCATACAACACTCAGTGCTCATCCCAACAGGCGCCCTCTTCAGTGCCCATCATCCACCCTCCCCTCCCTCCCACCCCCCATCAACCCTCAGTTTGTTCTCATTTTTTGTTTAAAAAAACACTAATTTTGACTCAGTGTGGACTCATAAGTTTATGGTGACGTTGTTTGTAGTGACATTTTAAAAATAAAATTTATGTGTTTAAGATTGACCTAATGATTTTACTTTTGACAGAAAAGAAAAAATGTTATACATAGTAAGATAGCATTAAATTATAAATGAGCACTTTCATGACACATAATCCATGATAATTTATTTTATTCAAACATCGTTATCCTGTAGATGGTTTGCCATAAGAAACAATGTTCCAGGCTAAGAAATTGGTTTATTAAACGGGCAAGCCCAATTATATTCCATTGTCTGGATGGACCACCGTAGTTTATTCATCCATTCACTGGAGGACATCTTGGTTGCTTCCAAGATTTAGCAATTATGAATAAAGCTACTATAAACCACCTATGTGCAAATTTTTGGGTAGGCATATATTTTCAGCTCCTTTGAGTAAATACCAATGATCACAATTGCTGGATCATGATATGAGCATGTTGGCTTTGTAAGAAACTGCCAAACTGTCTTCCAAAGTAGCGGTACCATTTTGCATTCCCACCAGCAATGAATAAAAGTTCCTATTGCTGTACATATTTGTCAGCATTTGTTGTGGTCAGTGTTTCAGATTTTTACTATTTTAATAGGCATACGGTGGTATGTCATTGTTTTAATTTTCAGTTCCCTAATGACATGTGATGTGCATATTTTCAGATGCTTACTTGCCGTATATATATACCTTCTTTGGTGAGGTATCTGTCAGGTGTTTTGCTATTGTTTCTTTAGGTTGTATGGTTTCTTATTGCTGAGTTTTAAGTGTTCTTTTTATGTTTTAGATAACAGTTCCTTATCAGATATGTGTTTTGCAAATATCCTCTCCAAATCTGTGATTTCTCATTTTCTTGAAAATTTATATTTTGACCCTAAAGTAGTCGACTACATTGCTGAGTAGTGTCACTGAGGAAATCCACTTGGAATTATAGGATGAGCTTTAGTCATATTTTCATAGAGATATCTCATTGTAAGTCTCATTTTTAACTTTAAAATGATGGTTTTTGAAGTTTTTGAACCCATCATTGGTCAATGTACTTAGTGTGGAGACACAAACTCCTGTGCCTGGTGTCCATTTTTAGCACACCAGATTGCAATGATGTATGTTTAATGGCTGTGATTTTTGAAGTCTCAATTTGTATTCTTTCATTTCTCCCAATTTGCATCTTTGGTTCAGTACTGAATCAAAATTAAGAGGCATAGTATTTGCTACTATCTGTTCTCTGTAGCTAAAACTGTTATTGCATTGGCTTTCAGATACTTCTTACTCTCTTATATTTCTTACTCTTTAACAAAACCTTCACTGCTATCCGTGTTCATACAGCCAATGCTCCATATACCAGCTCTTCCAAGTTACATCATGAATCTCAAAGGGATTGTTAATTGTCTTAATCGGCGTGGGTTGTCATACACAATACCATGGATTGGGTGGGCTAACAGAAAAAAAAATTGTTTTCACAGTTGCAGAGGCTGGAGGTCTTGGATCAGGGTGCAGCATGATTGGGTTCTGGTGAGAGCTTCTTCTTGTCTTGCAGATGGCTGCCTTCTCGCTGCATCCTCATGTGGGGGAGAGAAAGAGAGAGACATCGCCTTGTACCTCTTCTTATAAGACCACAGTCTTATCAGATTAGGGTCCCACTCTTGTGATCTCATTTAACCTTAATTCTTTCCTAAGGACCTTTTCTCCACATACAGTCCCATTGGCAGGGGTAGAGCTTCCACATAAAGGAATTTTGCGAAGGACACAACTCAAGAGATAGTATTAACCAAGACAAAATATTTTCCACTGTGTCGTGGGCATGAGTTTTCATCAATAAACAACAGAACAAAGTGTTTGAGGGCTTCTTTCTCATATGTAGCAAGAGCTGAGTCACGTTCTAAACTCAACACATTTATTAAATTGTGCATCTGGTGCACAGACATGGAAATAGGTGCTTTTCCTCACTGCTTGTCTTAGGTATTCTGCTGTCACAAAGAGTGTGTCTCATTAAAGGAATTTTGCTAAATGCTTCATCTGCTTTTTTTCTGAGCACATTTGCCTGTAACTTCTTTTGGCTGATTTAACATGCTTCTCAGAGATAGTACTAATTTTTGTACTGAGGACCACAACCGTGAAAGATGTCCTATACTTTAGGCTTTTTTCTGTTTCTGGTGATGCATTTTATCAACTTTATAATGAAAAGAATTACCTTGTGCTTTATTATGAAAATAAATTAGCTTATTAGGGAGGTCACTGCACAGTGTTTGAAAATGACATGAAAGCTTCAAAAGCTTCATGCCATTATCCAGCTACAAACAATAGACAGGGAGCCGGGTGTAAATATATCATGGATTCAGTAACATTCAAATGTAGGTATCTATAATGGTACTTCCTCTTTACCATTTCATTTTAACTGTTTATACAAAGTCATCAAATTTATAAGTTCATTTGTTCTTAAACATCCAAATTCAGATCTGCATATTATATTAATGCTGAAATTATGTTCATCATTTACATGTATGTAGAATTTTATAGTTTTTGTTAAAATATATGTGTAATATATATGTGTATAATGTAAAATATATATGTGTAAAATGTAAAATTACACACACACAAGTACAATGTAAAACTAATTTCACTTAAATACAACATATGTTCTACTCATTTTTATTTTAATTCATAATATATATGCAGACATAACATAACCCAATAAAAATAACTAAAATTCAAATATAACAAAATTTAGAAATTACATGAAAATATTGTGGAAATATTAAGTAAGATGTACCACACCCTGGGAAATTTATGTAGCCAAGACCAACAGACTGACATATCTCTGCAATACAGGCATGTCTTTAAAAGTGTGACTGTTTCTTAGAAAAAAAAATGTACTTTATTAAAAATAAATTAAAATTGTTGAACTTATGTAAACAAAATGGTTTTATTACCCGTTTGAAACTGCCAAACCACTCACTGCCAGCACTAATTGCATGTCAATCACTTTCACACTGTGTGTTAAAAATGAACAGTCAAGTAGGTTTATAGGTGAGCTTGGAGAAGATCTATAAGAATACAGTATCTTGGGGAGCCTGGATGGCTCAGTCAGTTAAATGTCCAACTCTTGATCTCAGCTCAGGTCTTGATCTCAGAATGGTGAGTTCAAGCCTTGTGTTGGGCTCCACACTGGACTTAACAAAGAAATACAGTATCTTTGAAGATATGGAAATCATAAGCTACATCTCTCAAATTCTGCCATTTCTGATATGGAGATAAGGAGATTGAAGAGGTGTGAAACTTACAGGAGTTACACAAAAGTGACAGTTGTTTAATGATTTCATTTCTCAAGCTTCTTTTGCTTTGGAAACCCATGTACTTACTCAAAAAAAAAAAAAAGCCAGTGATCTGAATGAGAAAATACTCAAAATGTTAATGGAATTTATGGGTATAAAAATAAAGTATGATAATAAAGTGAATGAAAATGTTATAAAAAGTTTAAGCTAGAATTGACCATTTGATACTCTCACAGTGCAATATTAATCAGTGGATACCTCAGTCTAACCTGGGTTTACATACCTTAGTAATATAATATAATATGATATAATATAATATAATATGATATGGTATGATATAATATAATATAATATAATATAATATAATATAATATAATACTTTTAGTTAGCTCGTTGGGGAGTCAGTTGCTTTAGCCACCTAAGGCCTCCATCAATAATTTCCCTGGTTTACGTACCTATTAAATTAATCAGTTATGACTTATGTGATGCAATCCAAAAGCAAGTTTGTTTCCCACTTTACTCATTTGCGCTAGTAATTTCCTTGCTCATAGAGAAAACTTTAGGCAATCATCATGACTTTTACATAAGGCTTTGGAGGGGTCAAAAAACAGTCTCAATTTAATCATTAAAATATACAATCTTGTGATTGTCTAAACTTTGAGGACTTTTCTCTTTTCCAGCCCAAGCCACCTGGAGATGAGAATTCTGGAAGGTGTGAGACCTGATTCTTTATCTCATTGCCACTGCTGCATGCATTATAGAGATTTATCTTTATTATTGGCAAGCTTTCTTCTGCAGTTCTCTTCACATGGGTGAATGCATTTCTTTTCTGGAGGGTTACTTCTTTCTTCCTCATCCTTTAGACAAGTGAAAATACACTTCAGCTTCTCTCTGCTGAGTTCTCTATGCCCTCCAGGAGGCCCTGTTGGCTAAGATCTAAGACCATTGCATTTAGGCTATGTTTCTTATGATGTCCCACCTTGTTCACAGAAAACACTCCTGTTTTATTGCATGACAAGCTATACAAGTTCTAGCTGTGCAGCCTGTCAAACTGAGTCACCTCTCCTTCAGCTCACCCACAAGATTTCAACAGCCATTCTTTTGCCATTTACATTTTTTTTTAAATCTGGAGTGAGATACCAGTCTACTCAGACCTCAAATACAGGGGATACATATTAAGTTTACTGGCTATTATGGTGCTCACAGCCTCCCGGCTTCCATTATTTAGAAACCTATCATTTCCATGGATGTTAAGTTTTTTTTCATGCTTTTAAGAGCCACCTCAGCAGTGAGTTTATTCCATTTCCTGGGTCGTTGCTATGTTGTGTCCCATGTCCTGAGCAAGTGCCCCCAAATCAATGAATTCGTGTGTATCCAGTCTTACATTCTGGCCCCCTTTGATAAAGAACCTTCAAAATCAAATGCCAGGAGTGTTCCCTAATTATTCTTGGTGAATGCAAGCTAATTCTTGTAATTCTTTAGATGTATATTCTCTTTCCTTCTTATCAGGCTTAGCACATTTCTAGACAGGTGATGCTGAGATTTAATGTTTGTTATCAGTCTGACAGTCAGAAGAGGATGTCAGAGCTGCTCCTGAGGGCAGGAGTGTGTGTGTGTTGGCGGTGGGGGGGGGGGGGGGGGACATCTGTTGCCTTGTGGTAAAGAGGCTTCTGCAGCATCTTCTAGCACAGTGGAAACACTAGCTGTTAACTAAAGAAGAGTGACATACTTCTGCAAGCCTAGAGGCCCAGGGTAGTTGCAGAATCAACGTCCTTGAGATATGCAGGCAGATATATCTGTCCCATGCTCTAATATCCCAATCTTTCTTGACAAGTGATATGAACTTTGCATAGTATACCTGACTTGGTGAGCATTCAAACATCTTAGTAGCCCTAGAGCTCTAACAATTAGGTTTTCAGTCTGTTGTTCAAGTGTGTGTGTGTTCTCCTGCACAAGATACCCTGTTTTTCATAGTTAGTCATAAAACTGCTTGCTAAAAGCCCTCAGTCATTATCGTCTCCAATGAGTTAACACAACAACAGTAACCAGTCAACCCCATTATTTTTGTAGGCATTGTTCACTCCCGCATTTGTTAAATGCTTGCATCATTAATTCAGAGAGATTTATGAAACTCTAGGTTCAATATAAGCCCAAGTTGCAAAAGACTTAGGGAAAAGGTCATTCTACTTGCTTCTGGGTGGGAATAACAAATGTGTTGGGAGCATACATAAAAATCTCGCTTAAGATGGAGAATATTTGGGGTGCCTCAGTGGCTCAGTTGGTTAAGTGTCTGACTTCAGCTCAGGTCATGATCTCATGGTTCATGAGTTCGAGCCCCACATCAGGCTCTGTGCTAATAGCTCAGAGTCTGGAGCCTGCTTCAGATTCTGTGTCTCCCTCTCTCTCTGCCCCTCCCCTGCTCACACACACACACTCTCTCTCTCTCAAAAATAAATACATGTTAAATTTTTTTAAAATGGAGAATATTCTTGGTCATCATGTGCAGTGACAGTGGTTAAGCTTTTCAAGTGGCTTTAAATAACATAAAAGTGGGATTACGGGTGTCATACATGATGCATTTCAGTCACTGTATCCAATAAATGATCTGGAGGTACAGCTGTAGGTATTCCCAGAAATAACTGAGCCAGATTTTACATGAAATTAATTTCTGATACTCAAGATATTGAACTTGACAGTGTGTATCAGTTCAGGCTTCAAACAAAACAAAACAAAACAAATCACTATGTATTCAGGAGATTGGAGGCTTATATAAGTGTTGGCTGGGGTGAGAAATCAGAGGTCAGAGAAGACAAACGTAATTTGAGCATCAAGCTGAGTGATTCTCAAGAGTTCACCTAGAAACAGCTGGGAATCTAAGAACCTCTGGGAGCCTCCTACTGACTATCTCAATTTGCAGTACCAACTCAAGTGATTAGCAAGAATTTTCTGCCATCTGTCCCAACTGCACTGCATTTGGTGGGTCGCTGGAAACTGTCAGAAACTGCTGCAAATCACATAACTGCCATCTGTCTACTTGTCTGCCTGCAACTCTCTTTTGGTCCCACTTTTGAAACTTCATGAGAGGGCTTCTCATTGGCAGATGCTAACTCAGAAAATGGAAGAGACAGACTTTCCAATACCATAACACCTGTCCTTCATTCAGCCTATAGCTGTAAACTGAATGTCCTATGACTCATCAGCTTATAACAATGAGATGACATGGTATTTGTTTAACCCTCAGTTATGATAGAACATTGCATTGTCTTTTATTAACATCACCTCCTTCTCCTGTGAAGATCGTCTCTAAATGAGTTTCCCCAAATTATCTTCCTCATGTAGTTCTGAGCCGATATCAAGAGCTGGATGCTTAACTGACTGAGCCACCCAGGCACCGTAGTTTATGTATTTTGGATATTAACTCTTTATTAACTAAATGGTCTGTAAATATTTTCTCCCACTTCGTGGGTTGCCTTTTCACTCTATTCATTGCTTCCTTTGTTGTCCAGATGCTTTTTAGTTGGATATAATCCCTCTTCTATTTTTTATTTTGTTCCCTGTGCTTTTGGCTTAATACCCAGAAAATAACAATGCCAAGACCAATGTCAAGAAGTTTTTCTCTTATATTTTCTTCTAGGAGTTTTACAGTTTCAGGTATTACATTTAAGTCTGTAACCCATTTTGAGTTATTTTTTTGTGTGTGTGTATAAAGCAAGAGTCCAGTTTCACTCTTTTGCATATAGATATCCATTTGCCCAACTCCATTCGTTAAAGAGACTATCTTTTTACTAGTGTATGTTCTTGGCACTCTTGTTGAAGATCAGTCAGTTGTATATATGTATTTATTTTTGGGTTCTCTATTCAGTTCCATGGGTCTATATGTTTTTTTCCACTTCTTTTTGTTTCCTTTGGGGTTGGTTTATTCTTTTTTTCTAGCTCTTTGAGGTCTAAATTTAAGTTGTTTTTTGGGGGGTTTTCTTCTCTTTTAGTTTAGGTAGGTGTTCATCACTATAAACTTCCCTCAGTACTGTTTTTATTATATTCTATAAGTTTTGGTATGTGGTGTTTTCATTTTTATTTGTTTGAGATAGTTTCTAATTTCTCTTTTGACTTCTATTTTGACCCATTGGTTCAAAAGTGTGTTAATTTCCACATATTTGTGAATTTTCCAATTTTTTTTCTACTGTTGATTTCTAGTGTCATTCTATTGTGGTCAGAGTAGATACTTGGTATGATTTTTTTATATTAAATTTGCTGAAACCTGTTTTGTTACCTAACACAGTCTATCCTAGAAAATGTTCCATGTATGCTTGGAAAGAATATATATTCTTCTGCTATTGAACTGAATATCCTGTATATATCTGAAGGGTTCTTTTGGTCTATGGTATTTTCAAGCCCACTATTTCTTTATTGATTTTCTATCTGGATGTTCTATCCATTTTTTTTTTTGGATACACATTTCAAGAGTAAAGTGGTGCAAAACTGGACCTAAAAGAATTACCTTAAATATTTTTGACATACAACCCAATACCTATGGCTAAATGTATTAATAAAATATAATAAATAATAAAACATACTACTCAAATTATTCTTCTTATAAATAAGTACTACCACAATATAAAAAGATTATCTGACAATTTGGATAAATATTCATGGTATTTGAATATGTGGAACTTTTAAAGAAAGTCTCTGGTGGACAGATTTAGTAGTCAGGGAGACAGAAATGTGTAGGTAGATATGGCAGTGAATCTTGAAATAAATCTTATAAATCCTATATAAATCTTTTCATTCCTGGCCCATTGATAATAAGGGTGAATTTTAGGTCAAGATGTCATATGGACCTCTCTCAGACCTAAGTCTCCTGTAATTATCTACAATACCACCATGGAATATTTGCAGCTTTGTGGATTGAATCCAAATTTCTGCAGCACTGTATGCTACCCTGAAAGGTATGATGGAGCCAGAAAAGGCCCTTAATGTGATAAAGAACTTGTCATCAGTTGTGAATGCTAACCAATTATGTCACTATGGATATAGTGAATCATCATGGAAGACTTATAAAAGGAGCCACATTTGTAACAAATTAGCCTTCCTTCTTGTCTACACAAGCTATGGAACTTAGTAGAGGACTGTGTCATAGGCAATATTAATCACAGTTGATATAAGAGATCAATTTCTGATGATATTTCTGTAAGGTACAGCATGGTTATGAAGGCAGGACTCTTTTGGATGCAATGCCTTACCTATTACTCAATTGGTTGTGACACTATTGATGTCAATTATATTTCTGGGTTAAGAGGGGTTAAAACAATTTGAGGGTCAGAAAAATAACATTTATGGAAAATGGGAAGTTTATATTTTTAAAAAATGTTTTGAGACTATTGTGGTAAATAAATATGTAATTAGTCATCAAATATGAGTTACTATCTCATTGTAAGAATGATACAAGTCATAATCAAGGTGATGATCTTTTTAAGATTTGGGGAAGTGGATGCAGAGATATTTGTTAGAGATGCCTAGAAACTGGTAGAAACGGCTCTAATTTCCCAAGAAGAGAATGGGGCTTTGATGATGCAGTATTTGATTCAAGTTAAAATAGAGCCTTACATTTTAAACATCATATGGGCAGAGACTTTATGTGTAAACCCCTATCAGAGACTTTGCATGTGCATGTGCATGTGTGTGTTTGTGTGGGCATGTGGTCTCTTACCACCAGTCCCCCTACCCTTGCTGAAAGTTTTTCTCAATACAGGTCATAATTTTCAATTAATTTCAGTGGAACATTTTATATTTAGTGTTTGTTTTTGCTGTTTTGATAACAGCAAATAAGATATAAAATTAAAATAAATAGGAGAAACAGGGCTGAAAAATACTTAAAGCCTGAAATTTAAGCAGGAATATCTATGGAGGGCTACATACAGACAATGTGGGTGAGTAAATAAGTTTATGGGGAGATTGAATGGAAGAGGATGGTCCATTAAAGTGTGTTTGGGGGAGATAAAGTGGGTCATGGAGTTGAAAAGAAAAGGTGAGTGAAAAGTGGCAATTAGCTAGAAGAGAATATGAATCTGGGGCAAGGACTGTGTGACCAGCAGAGAATCCTAAGGCTGCCAGTTGTGTTCTGGTCTCTTTGAATTGAACTTGTACAGAGAAAAGTCTTGTTTTAAGTTTAAGTTTTTGCAAGTAATTATTAAAAAATAGCTTTAAAATATGTCTGCATCTATTCAGTAGTCAAATAAAAAACTAAGGTTGCTAAATTGAGGGAAAGATGTAGGCACAATGATTAAGTGCAGTAAATCTCCATTTCTGGAAGCAGTTTGGAGCTTCTGTTTACTTTTTACTTATTTATTTATTTTTTAAAGTTTATTTATTTATTGGGGGCGGAACAGAGAGAGAGAGGGAGAGAGAGAATCTCACACAGGCTTCACACGTAGTGCAGAATCTGATATGGGGCTCGATCCCACAATCAGGTGAGATCATGACCTGAGCCCAAATCAAGAGTTGGACGCTCAACTGATAGAGCCACCCAGGTGCCCCAGCAGCTACTGTTTATTGAGTCATTTATGTGGTACTCTGATATATGATTTATTTATTTATTTATTTATTTATTTATTTATTTATTATTTATTGAGATAAAGCTAATGCAATGTATTTTTTTTTCTTTTTCAAATTTTTATTTAAATTCTAATTAGTTAACGTATAGTGTAATATTGTTGCCAGGAGTAAAATTTAGTAATTCATCATTTACATATAACTACCTAGTGCTCATCTTAACAAGTGCCCTCCTTAATTCCAATCATCCATTTAGCCCATCCCCCACCCTCTTCCCTCGTTTGTTTTCTATCTTTAAGAGTCTATGGTTTGTTTCCCTCTTTTGCCCTTCCCACGTGTTCATCTGTTTTGTTTCTTAAATTCCACATGTGAGTGAAATCATACGGTATTTGTCTTTCTCTGACTGACTTATTTCACTTAACATAATACACTTTAGTTCCTTCCATGTCATTCCAAATAGCAAGATTTCATTCTTTTTGATGGCTGAGTAATATTCCATTGTATATATATATATATATATATATATATATATACACACCACATCTTCTTTATCCATTCATCAGATGATGGAAATTTGGGCTCTTTCCATAGTTTTGCTGTTGTATATAATACTGCTATAAACATCAGGGTGCACATACCCCTTTGAATCTGTATTTTTGTATTCTTTGGGTAAGTACATAGTAATGCAATTGCTGAATCATAGGGTAATTCTATTTTTAACTTGATGTTAAATCTTTGAACAAACACTAGCTATGAGGAAACTGAAACCCTGAGAGGTAAAGCAATGTTATGAGTAGTTTAATGTGTAGACTTAATGTCTGGATTTGAATCCTGTGTCTCCCCATTACTTTGTATGTGGCATAGGGTGAGTTCTTCAATCTCTATGTTTCAATGTTCTTATTTATACAATGAAGAAAATAATAGTCCCTAGTTCAGGACTCCTGTGGAGATGAAATCAGATAGTATGGGTAAAACATGCTTAGTACATTGCCTGGCACAGAATAAGTACTATATAAATGTTAGCTACCAATAGTGCCGATTATTATTATTTATATTAATATAATATTATTATTATATTATTATTATTAGGGGAACAGGATAAAGAGGAAAAAAGTCATCTAAGGTTGCAATGTGATTTGACAGGGAGTCCAAACTCTTTCAATTGGTGCCTCCCTTATAAACATCTGGGTTGAAATGTTTCTGTGTCCTTTTTTCTACTGCTGTCATAATGTTTAGTTTATTTTTTTAATGAGGCTTAAACAATGTCCTTCTCTCATCATGTGTTTGAACTACTCTGATATACTTGATAATTCTCAAACATAAACTTCACATCTCTATATCTTCCATTAGTTTCTCTCTTTGTTGGAATGTCCTGCCCTGTCCCTTTATATATCTGGCAAATTGCTATTTATTCTTTAAGACATAACTGACCTAGTCAGAGATTGTTTGGGTGCAGTAATAGAGACTCCCTTAAGCTATATTTCATGAAAACTATTAATTTAATGGGAGGAAACACAGGACTATCAAACAGAACCTACAGGCAAGAGGTGTAGGCAGACCTTAGAAAGACTGGGGTCAGAAACTGGAAATGGCCTGGAATGAAAACTCTTTCCCCCTCTCTGCTTCTCTCTGTGAAGCTAACTGTCCTTTTCCTTTCTTCCATTCTGCTTCATTTTTGCCTGTCTCAGAGATTGGGCTGTTTTTTTTCCCCATGTATGTGGTGGAAAATAGCTACCACAGGCAACATATTCTTTCAGTTTAATTGATAACAATTACATTTCTTTTTCCAAAATACAAATTTCTTGGAAATATAAAACAATTATTGGAGCGTGGGCCAGGTTTCTACCCCTGTAGGTCTAGGAGAAGCAGGGTTCTTTACTCAAAAGTGTCTCCTTGATGTAAAGGAAAGGATGCAGGGATGAGATGGGTATAGGTAGGGCAGGAAGCCTACATTTATCTTTTCTTTAAAGCATATTAAGACTCCTGCCAGCTAAGACTCATTACTACCCTTTGTGATCTTATGAAGCTTACCATCTCATAATGTTGTTAATTATAGAGCACATACAAAAGTATTCTCAAAAGTGTGAGCTCATCAAAGACTAATGGGTTGTCTAATTTATATTTTCAGTACTTAATAGCCCTGAAGGGACTCCATATAATAGGAGAAAATCAAGAATAATATTAATTTCAACACAAAGAAATATTTAGTAAGAGGAACAAGTGTTACAGGAGATCAGGGGAACTAGAGATCATTTCTAATATGAGTGATTGAGAAATTTTCATGAAGGAGATAGCATTTGACTTGTACCTTGAAAGGCATGGAGATTTTACCAGATAGTAAAACTGAGGGAAAGTAATTTCTAGCACTGGGGATACCACAAATGAAATTGTGAAAGTAGAAAAAGCCAAAGAACTATACATGGAAGTCTAAAGTAGGATTCAATAAAATTTTATGGTTACTTAGGATGTGCAGAAGAAATAAATGGAAATGAAGTAAAAAAAATAAAAATTATAAAAATTTTAACAGCTTTCACTCTAACAAAAATAATTATTTCACTGAAACAAAAGAATACCTTGTTGTTGTTTTTTGTTTGTTTGTTTTGCAAAATATTTTACAGGGACACATTCAAGTAAAAAGATACATGTTAAATACTTTAAAACGTCTGCTTCTGGAATAGGAAGGGGAATAAAAGTGCAGTATGAGGATAATATGAAATATTTCATACATAGGATGCTTCAAGTTGTATTATTTTGCTTTTCTCTTGCCTAGAACATTAAACATTTTGTAACATCTCCTTTATAAGAAAAGTTTACTAATAAATGGCATTCAATTGATCATCAGATCAAACAACTGTATTTTAGTATTATCTGTATAGAAATAAAAAAAAAAGACCACCCAAGTGAGAGCAAGCCAAAGCTATTTTTTTTAGGTTTTACTTATTTTGAGAGAGACAATATAAGTGAGGCAGAGACAGAGAGAGAGAGGGAGAGAGAGAATCCCAACCAGGCTCCACACTATTAGCATAAAGCCCCACTCGTGGCTCCAACTCACGAACCACAGATCTTGACCTGAACTGAATCATGACCTGAGCCAAAATCAGGGGTCCGACACTCAACCAACTGGGCCATTCAAGCACCCCACCAGCCAAAGCTTTTTATTCTGACCTTGTTCCAGCAAGGGAGTCAGCCACCATCATGAATCTTTGGCAGAGATTCAAAGGCAGAGAGAGGGGAGAGAAAGCTTTATAGCACAAAAAAGGGAAGGCTTCAGGTTTGCCCTGATGGAAGCGTATTGGTTTTGGGAAGCTATATGTAGTGTTCCTCAAAGTGGAGCATCCTATGTGGTTGGTTTGGGGAATATATTCGACTTTTACTAGTTGGCCCTAAGTTGGAAGTGGGGGCAAAAACTGGGGAAGCTGTCAGTTATTAATCAAGTCCTGGTTATTTGGGCTAAATGTTACAGGGATTATTGTTAGGTTTCCTAGACTGTTTGCTAAAGATGGTGGTCTGGGGGTGACTGGGTGTCTCAGTCTATTGAGCATCTGACTTCCACTAAGGTCATGATCTCAGGGTTCATGGGTTTGAGCCCGGCATGGGGCTCTGTGCTGACAGCGTGGAGCCTGCGTAGGATTCTCTCTCTCTCCCTCTCTCTGCTCCTCCCCAACTCTTGCTTTCTGTCTTTCTCAAAATAAATAAATAACCTTAAAAAAAATTTTAAAGATGGTGCTCTGACTTCCCAGCAATCCAATTTGAGAGTAGGTTGATTTCCTGGGCTGGTTACTGCATATTGTGGGCGAGAGTTCTATTTTTACGTATGATCTGGCCTTTGTCTGTTTGTATATTCAGTCTCAAATGCAAGGATAATTCTGTATGGTTGAGGGTACAAAAGAGATCTCTTTTTGTATCTAGGTCCATTAGAGAAGGCTACAAACAGCTCTTATAGAAGTATCTTGAACAAATTCAATATATATGCAGTTGTAAGTAAGAAAAACAAAAGTTCTTTACATATTACCCTGACCATAAGAGCATCATGCTAGTAGTAACAATACCTATTTGTCTCTTGTCCTTATATTCTTGTAAAGTATTGTGTTGTTGTTCTCTCGGTGTTTAAATGTTAGATCAATTACCTAGAAGTTCCTGCTTGATGACATGTTTCATTATCCTTACCCTCAGCCAAACTCAAGGCCATTTTGTTTACTGGTTAAAGCTTTCCTTGGTTGGTTCTTTCTTTATTTACACAGGAACCAGATTGCTTCCCTTATGTAACAAATTTCTAAGACAATCTTTCTCTTTATTTAGTTGGCCATACCTAGCTAAGTGGGTGCCCCATTTTCTTCTGAAGCTGGAAACTGTGCTATATATAAATAAAACACTCATGATCAAGTCAGTGTGAATTATTCTGCCTTTGTTGCTGGATAATCATCCAGTAAGTGTGTAAGTGTGCTCACCTATGCTGTGCAACATTTGATGCCTTTGACATCTCCCTTTCTTGAAATACTTTGACTTTTATTTCCAGAATAAAGTACCCTTTTGCTTTCCTCCTAGGAATCTGTTTCATTTCATCATCATGAACAGACTGCCCATTCTTTGTTCTTTCCTTTGTCACCTGTGATTTCCAAAGTTCTATCCTCAGAAGTCTGCAACCCCTTAACCCACACTACCCTAGTGATCTATCCACTCCTGTGGGTGGAACAACTGCTTATTTGCCAGTCTGAACCATATATCCCTCATATAAACCTGTATTTTCAGTTCCCTATTGCATATATTTTTTTGATGTTGGAGTAATCTAATAACTGTCCTCCTCTTTTATTGTTTTCACATGGAGGGTTGTGAGTGAGTAAGAGAAAAAAACCTTAAGGACCCATGTGGAAATGTAAACACAATACTGACTCTAGATTCAAGCTTTATGGTACTTTTTAAAATGGAGAACATGGCAAAGCTCCCATTCATTTTTTCTTCTGGTAACCTTACCTCTTACACACACAGATGCACACAGACAGTGTGAGCGTGTGCGTGCACACACACACACACACACACACACTCCTGCCCTCAGGCTAGGAAAAAAAAAGATGACTTGTCTCATATTTCATGGAACATAGGAGAAGAGAGAAATGGATAAATACTCATTAAATTCTGATATTTTTGCCCCAGCTGATTAATTTAACCCAAGATGTCAAACCCTCTCTCACTTGGCAAACAGCTAAGTTGTTTTTTCACACGAATGGAGAAATATTTGAAGAAGGAGAAGTGAGGGAACAGAATAGCATCATTCTGGTACTAATCTATCTCTCAGGAAACACGAAGGAAATTAGGTTTCTACCAGCAGTCTCCAATTGGATTTTTTAAAGGAAATTCAAATCCAACAGCCACAGCCACGGCCTTTCATTCATTGTCTCACCTCAGCTTGAGCCACTGACTTAGTGAATACAATCACCCTCCAGTTATGTAACTGCAAACCAATAAAGGACAGAAATATGCAGTTTCTCTTTTTCATACATATTCTGCAACATGTATTAAAGTACTTATTTATTTATCCAAATGTTTATTTATTTTTTAGAGAGTGAGTGTGTGCAGGGAGTGGCAGAGAGAGATGGAGACAGAGGATCCAAAGCAGGCTCTGCGTGACAGCAGCGAGCCTGATGCCAGACTTGAACTAACCAACCATGAGATCATAACCTGAGCTGAAGTCGGAAGATCAACCGACTGAACCACCCAGGTGCCCCTTCAACATGTATTAAAGTATTTAAAATAGAAAGGGAAACATGTAACTTCTTCTTGGCAAGAATATCCCTTTTGCGGTAGATGATGTGCTATTTCATGATGCCAGTTGAACCTCCTGGTTGTCATCGATCATTTGATTATGGGAGCAGTCACGAATTTGTATTGGGATGTCTGATACTTGTTCCTCTACCCCCTAAGACTCAATCCTGGCTGCTTATTTTGTAGAATTCCATTTTTCCATCTAACCAATAATAACCTTCTTAATGCCAAATAGTTTACAACATACATGAATGCTAGAAAGTATGTTTAGGATGCATAGTTTCCTATGAATTTTGTGAAATGGATGAATGATTTATAGATCTACACAAAGAATAGAAGATTTACTACAAGCATCATTTCTACTTTAAATACCAGGTTCCTATTGTAAACTGCATGTGAAAATACTCTGAGGTTAATATGACCTCCTTACACATGCAAAAAAATCATGTTCTCTAGGAATTATAATCCTTAGAATTTCAAAGCACACCACAACATATTTCACAGAAATGCACTAGATTTTATCACTTATTTTACTTCTTATTTTGGGTGAAAATGTATTTCAAAATATATCCATTTTAAGTATAAGCTCTTGCTATTTGCTTCTGTCCATACACAAAAGATAGCTTAGACTTTTTCCATGAAAATAATTTTCTTTAACAGTTCTCAACCATTATAAATTAAGATCTGTAATAAGTTAGACCTTTTTATAAAAGCACCAGTGAAAATTCTTGATTATAAAATAGTTTAAATGTAAGTGTGTAAGGTATCATATTTTCTGTATACTAAAAATGCAAAAGGACTTTTAGGGGTACCTGGGGGACACAGCCGGTTAAGCGTCGGACTCTTGATATCAGGTTAGGTCATGATCTGTGATTTTGTGAGTTAAAGCCAGTTTGTGAGTTCAAGCCATGCATTAGGCTCTGCGCTGATGGTACAGAGCCTGCTTGGGATTCTGTCTTTTCTTCTCTCTGCCATTCCTCAGCTTGTGCTCACTCTCTCTCTCTGTCTTTCTGTCTCTCTGTGTCTCACACAAAATAAATAAACATAAAAAATTTAAAAATATGTAAGAACTTTTTTCACTCCTTTTTTGCTTAATATAAGGGACTCAGAAAACAAAAGAATATTTGTATCAACAGTACCTAACATATATTATCTACTTACTATGTGCTAAGCATTATGCTACATATTGCATTCATAAATTCATATAACCCTGTGGGAGTAAAATCCTTGGGGCCAAATGTGTTTTGAAAATTAGAGATTTTCAAGTTTCAAGAGGATAATACAGTGCATATATTGTAGATTATGCAATCCTCAGAAGAGGGCAGCACTCTGTAATCAAACATATTAACATTCCAATAGAAAAACTTATAAATGTTCAAACAACATGGGAAAATGTGGCTGTAAATAACCAACATCAGCTCAGCTTTGTTCTTGCTGCCAGATGAGTTTGCTCCAAACTTAAAGTTTTCAGTTTTGAAAAATTTTGGATTTTATAGTTATGCATTATAATTTTGCATTATGCCTTATAACTCCCATTTTACAGATGAGGAAAATTGACCTGAAGAGTTACAAGGTGGTTTTCCAAGGTCATATTGGAAAGCTAGAAATTGAACCCAGGAAGTCTGGCTCAAAATCTTTCAACCTCTATGATCTATCTACTAACATCCCCTGGGGCTGGATGACTTCCTTTCCCGAGCTGAGCAAGCATTTTGTGTGTGTGTGTGTGTCCCCACAGATGATTTTCTTTAATAATATGTAATTCACAGCCTCACAAGAACTCACGTTCTTTTTAATGTTGAGATGGGAACTACTTATCCATGACCTCCATTCAGTATTCAGTTTTGCCTCTAAAAACAACAAATAGTATATCCACACCTCCATGACAGTATTTAAAATATTTAAGGATAGGTCTTACTATTTTTCTTTATTTTTCCCTTTGTTTATCTAAACACTTCTAGTTTGTTCATATATGTATTCTTTCCTTTTCCATAACAAGTCTAAATGTCCTCTTGCCAAGTACTATATTTTTATTAATGTCCTTTTAATGAATATATCAATGAGAAGTTAGCTGCGTTTATTTTCATTTTTTTAATTTTTTTTTAAGTTTATTTATTTTGAGAGAGGGAGAGAGAGAGAATTTCAAGTAGGCTCTGCACCACCAGTGCAGAGCCCAATGTGGGGCTTGAACTCACTAACTGCAAGATCATGACCTGAGCCGAAATCAAGAGTTAGATGTTTAACTAACTGAGCCACCCAGGCACCCTTGAATTGGTATTTAGAATGGACTACAGCAGAATACTTATCCCTGTGATAAGAACGCCATTCTTCCTGTTGTTGGAAACAAACTAACATGATGGTTTTTTTACTACCTATATTCTGTTTTTGAATTATATTACTCTTGTGGTTAACTAATACCATCTATCATTATCATGTGAGTTGCTAGCAACATAATTTTCCTCATCATTTACTTAGGCAAATTAATTTTTTTAAAAACCAAAATCTAGTACAAAGTATTTATTGTGGTCATATTTCATAGTTTTTGACCCTTCCAGGATAATTTAGAATCTAGAATCTGTTACTGTTTGGTACCATTTTGGCTTTAAAGCACTTCAGTCTCTGCTGATTATCTTCTTATCAGAAGTTTCATCTTTGATCACACTTTCTACACTTGCACTCTCTCAGGGAGGGAGCCAAAACATAAGAGGCTCTTAAAAACTGAGAACAAACTAAGGGTTGATGGGGGGTGGGAGGGAGGAGAAGGTGGGTGATGGGTATTGAGGAGGGCACCTGTTGGGATGAGCACCGGGTATTGTATGGAAACCAATTTGACAATGGGTTTCATATTTAAGAAATAAATAAATAAATAATAAAAATAAAAAAATAAACGTACTCTTATCTTAAAAAATATATTATTTGATCTTCTATATGTGATTTTCTTGTTTACTGTCTCTCTCTCTCTCTCTTTCTCTCTCTCTCTCTCTCTCTCTCTCTCAAACAGAATGTATATTCCATGAGAGCACAGTATATATTTTGTTCACTGTTATCCAACCCCCAGCACCTATGACAATGCCTGGAATGTATATGTATTAAATAAATATTTTAACTAAAGTCATTGATTGATTTGGTGCACTTAATATTTTCATTGGGGCGTTGGTAAAACTATTATACAGCTAGATGGCTAAAGATAGACTCTTATGGCAGGTAATAGCTTGCTAAGATTGGTACATAGCCATTAAAAAATAACTTCAGTATTTGATAACATTTTAAATTAAAGATATCTATGAAGTTTTTTTTGTAATGTTTATTTGAGAGAGAGAGATTGCACGCACACACATGCCTGGGGGAGGGACAGAGAGAGAGAGAGAGAGAGAAGGAGAGAGAATCCCAAGCAAGCTCCACACTGTCAGCCCAGAGCCTGATGCAGGGCTCCATCCCACAAACCGTGAGATAATGACCTGAGCTGAAAACAAGAGTTGAATGCTTAACCAACTGAGCCACCCAGGCACCCCAAAAATATCTATGAAGCTTTTAATTACTATTTCACTAAAGTAATCGTACATTTCTCTTTGACTTTCTCCTAATCAGTGAATAAGCAATACTATCAAAAAAGCATTTTACTATGATTTACTTTGGATAAGTGATTATGCCTCTTAAGGCTCACCTTCTTTTTCTCATTTACTTATAAATACTTTATTAAGTAATTAATTCCACAATTACTAAAAATAGACTCTCAGTCATTTCAGTAGTTACTCATTCTTTGCTTCTAGAAATTGGAAAATTTGCTACTAATCAATCTGTCAAAAACTATGTGATTTCTCTGAATATACATGTTCTTGAGTGGCATGTAAATGCTTTTTCTGCCAGTCTATTATAATATTAACCAGGACCTCAATACTTGAACACATTAAGACTGTCTGGTCCTTCTTATTATTTCCTGTAATGAAGTGACACTGCTTTTTTCCATTGTTTGTTGCTCTTTGCAATTACTGGGCAATTACTTTGCATTTGGGCATGTATCTTCTTTTCTGTAACTGATTTATATGTCATTTTCATCAATCAGCAACTCATTCCTTCTTTCTCCCCATTTACTTTTATATAATGATGATAATAATAACACAACTAATGAGATGTTACATGTGCTTTATTTATTTATTTATTTTGACGGCGGGGTGCAGAGAGAGAGGAAGAGAGAGAATTCCAAGCAGGCTCCGTGCTGTCAGCACAAAGCCCCATAAGGGGCTCAATCCCCCAAACCATGAGATCATGACCTGAGCCAAAATCAAGAGTAGGATGCCTAAGCGATTGAGCCACCCAGGCACCCCACATGTGCTTTTTAAATTTATTCTTATTTAATCCTCTAGAGATGAGGGTTTCTATTATCCTCATTCTCAGAAGTAAGGAATGTTCCAATGTACTTGGTTATCTTACAAATATATTTCAATTCATGCAAATCAAGGGGTCTAGGGCAATGGCTGCCATAGTAAAATCAGAAATCAGTTTGGTGGCTCTTAATCAGATGATCTGGGTTCTGATCACTGGATTGATCAAAGAACTCCATTATTTCTAGCTCTGTATTCTAGTTTGGCAATAAATCTAATTTCCCAAGATAAACTGTAACAGGTGTAAAAAGAGAGTGAAAAGAATTTGCTTTTGTGGGAAAAAGACAGATTCATCTGCTGTTAACTAGTTTACTTTTTAAAAAAAAATTTTAAAGTTTATTTATTTTTGAGGAGAGAGAGGAGGGCAGAATGAGAAGGAGACACAGAAGTGAAGCAGGTTCCAGGCTCTGAGCTGTCAGCACAGAGCCTGATGTGGGGCTCGAACTCATGGACTGCAAGATCATAACCTGAGTCAAAATTGGACACTTAACTGACTGAGCCACCCAGGTGCCCCTAATCTACTACTTTAATATTCTAGTAAATAAAAATATAATGTGCCCTTCTTTAGTAGTAATTACTGTAAGACTTTGCAGGGGGAAGCACATTATTTATCATTGTCTTCTATTTAGAAATGAAGCAAAGATTTTTCTTTCAAGAAATTTGGATTTAAGTTTAAAAGAGTGAGTATAAAAAGTCACTGTTAAAAATGTGAAGTCACTTTTGATGGCATGATGAGAACCGATTAAAGGCATTTTCTACTTCAAATGTCCTTAGAGTCATTTAGTGTTTTTAGTCTCATAATTTGAAGATTTCAAATGTATATTCTTTTCTCTCTTCTAATCTTTCCAATTTGTATTGAAAAGACTGAATATTTTTTTAAAAAATAAGAAGAATTTAGAAATGTATTTTTTTCATTTCCTACAATTTATTTTCAGGGAAGCTAAACAGGGTTTATAGACTTATCTACAAGAAAGCCTGTTTATATGTATGTTTTCTCTAAAGCAAAAACCTAAATGGTAAAGTAGAATGCCCTCTCACAAGGACAAAGGACAGACCCACAAGCACAGCCAACCCTATCTAGAGTGGTATAAATTCATGGGTTAATGGGATATTTTGAGTTTGAATAAAAGTCTTCTCCCCATACAAATTGTAATAATTCTGGTCTATCACCGGTAATTTAGTTTCTTATTGTAAGTCATTTCTTGCCTTAGGAGGCAACACTGTGACCCAAGAGGCAGCCCATTAGAACTTTCATCACTTGGCATGCACTCCTTGATCACTTCTCTCAGGTTTATCAAAAAATACACCTTAGTCAAAAGAAAAATACCTTACCAAGTAAGGGTAGTTTTTTTGTTTCTTTTTATTTATTGAGAGAGAGTGAGAGAGAGAGAGAGAGAGAGAGAGAGAGAGAGAGAGAGAGAGAGAGAGAGAACACTTGTATACACACAGGGGAGGAGCAGAGAGAGAAGGAGAGAATCCCAAGCAGGCTCCTTGCTGCCAGAGCAGAGCCCCAAGTGGGACTCAAACTCACGAACTATGAGATCATGACCTCAGCCAAAATCAAGAATCAGATGCTTAACCAACTGAGCCACCCAGGTGCCCCAAGAAGGGTCGTTTTTAGTGGAGTGGAAACATCTTGCACTGGAAGTGCTGCATGGAGAGCACAGGAAGAAAACATGATGTATGGGTTTATATTTCTTCACAGGACAGAACAAGAGTGCACTCATTTTTCTAGGTTATTTTCTTCACCTGTCAGGGCATTTTCTCATTGAAAGGACTGCATTTTCTCCTGCACATATTATCAATACTCAGTAATGAACACTCCATTTCCTTGTAAGTAGATCTTCCTGTCAATTGGTTTCTATTGCCATGTATAAAAATAATGGAAAGTGGAGGCTGCTGAGTTTGAGTAAAAGCTTCCTAAAATTTGAGTTTTTTTCTTGTTGCTAATCCACTTTGAAATGTGCCTGCAGTTATCTGAGTTAGTAGTTGTTTTTATATTAGGCTTCAGGCTCAGACGGGGATAAGACTAATTTAATAGGTTCTTATTCTGTAAGGCAAACAGCATACCTTGATTTCCTCTGGTCAAGAATCTTGATTACAAAGTTGGTTAGAGTTTATTTAACTTAGTTATCTAGCTGAAACTTAAATGAGTAAGGGTTTTATAACTGAGGACTTTATGAAGACAGTAAAGGACATATGCAATGGTGATGGAATCTATATTATTGCACAGTCAGCTGGAATGTAACTGTATACAACAAACTACATAATCCTTATGTGGGTTGTGATATGAATAGTAATCTCTCTTCATTACAAATTATCTAATTTCTTTGCCAAGGAATGACTAAAGAAAGTGATTCTACTCTGGTCCACTTTAATTTTTCTTTTCCTTTTTTTTTTTTTAAACATCTAAGTTCTTTTTCTTTTATATATGGTTTACCCCAATGCTTTGCTGGTGACATTAAGAATGATCACCTTTTTGATATTATCAACTACAAAGTTTTCAGTCTTTTTATGTAAATGAAATACAAAATTTTAAACACAGAATTTCATAAACTGGATTCATTTAAAAAATAAATCTACTTTTCCCCTTCACAATGAGTGGCACACATTCATTACAAAAATTCAGGTAAAGAGAAGATAAGAACCACCCACACTGTATCTATCTTTCAGATTTTTAATACATCCTCTTGTACATAAAATCTTAAAGCCACTCTATATTGTTTTGTACCCCTTGCTCACTTAATATATCACAAGTCTCCTTCTTTTCCAACATACAGAGTCCTATGATATTTTTTTAATTAAAAAAATTTTTTTTAGGGGCGCCTGGGTGGCTCAGTTGGTTGAGCGTCCGAACTCACCGCAGGTCATGATCTCACTGCTCATGACTTCAAGCCCCGCCTCGGGCTCTGTGCTCACAGCTCAGAGTCTGGAGCCTGTTTCCAGTTCTGTGCCTCCCTCTCTGCCCCTCCCCCACTCACGCTCTGTCTCTTTCTTTCAAAAATAAATGAAGTTAAATTTTTTAAAAAAAAATTAGAAAAAAATTTATTTAGGGCGAGAGGGAGCGCAAGTGGGTGAAGGGGAGGAATAGAGGGAGAGCGAGATTGAATCAAGCAGCCTCCACATTCAGCACACAGCCCACAGCAGGCTTGAGCTCATGACCCTGAGATCTTGACCTGAGCCAAAAATCAAGAGTCAAACTGAGACACCCATGCGTCCCAGAGTTCTATGACGTCTGTAATGCACATATTGAAAGTCATTTAAATAACCACTATTTTTGAACATTTAGTTTACTTTTTTTCCCCTATTATAAATAACACTGTGGTAATTATCTTTGCAGCTGAATATCTGAGCACATATGTAATGATTTCTGAGAAATGGATTTGCTGGATGAAAAGGAAAACAAGTTTTAGGACATATTTCACAGGCATTACTATATTGTCAGCTGTTGTTTAAAAACACTGCCAAATACTACTTTTCATTAGCGTCTGCAACTGCGTATTTTTGGAAATGTGAGCTTTTAATCGAAGGGTTCTGATCACAGCCATGGCATTCTTCTCTTGCACTGCGGTGTGGGGAGTTTTATGAACTTCTGTCTCTTCAGTTGGAAAGACTGAAATTTATTTAAAATATTACCCTCTAGATAGAGCAAGGACTCTGTTCAAACACCGGATGCCACAATTCAGAAAATGTGCTTTTAAACGCTTTACAGCAATTTGTGTGGGCAAAGCTTGTACAATTCAGAATCCAGTGCATGCTGTTCATCCCCCTAAGGTCTTTAGGATCTGGGGGTGCAGGAGCTCTATATCCTCTTGGTAGTTCTAAATCTCAGTTCCCACCTGCCTGAGTCTCTCCATGTCACTCATGTTTTTCTTTTAGGGCATTCTCTCTTCTCTCTGCCACAAAGATACAAATGTTGAACTCACTCCAGCCTTCAGCTATTTAAATACCAAATCACTTATTTACTCATCCAGCAAGTGTTTACTGAATGTCTAACCTATGAAAACACTGGTTCTAGGATACTAGGAATATGGCCATTAGCAAAAAAAGAACCCCCTGTTCCGCTGGAGCTTACATTCTAGTGGGGAAAGACAGGCGATATAACAGAACATAAGTGATACACATAAGGTATTAGGCACTGAAAAGGACTATGCATTAGTTTTCTAGGGTTGTCATAACAAATTATTACCAACTTGATGGCTCAACACAACAAGATTTTATTCTCTCACAGTTCTGGAAGCCAGTGTCCAAAATCAAGCCTCCTTCAGGAGGCTCACAGGGGATAATCCTTCTTGTTTCTTGCAGCTTCTGCTGGCACCAGGCATTTCTCAGCAGGAGACAGCACAGCTCCGGTGTCTGCCTCCCTATTCTCATGGTCTCCTCCCCTGCATCTCGGTCTCAATTCTCCCTCTGCCTTTCTTTTCTAAGAACTGATGTGGCATTTCAGGCCCACCCTTAAATCCAGGATAATCTCTTCTCAACATCCTTAACTCAATTACAACTGCAAAGTCCCCTTTCCTAAATAAGACAAAAATTCACAGGTTCTGGACAGACATACCTTTTTGGAGGGCTACCCTTAAACCCACTATAGAGGGCAAGAGTGTGTGTATATGGAGGAATCATTTTTTTTATTTTAATTAC
This sequence comes from Felis catus, assembly GCF_018350175.1. Taxonomy (NCBI): domain Eukaryota; kingdom Metazoa; phylum Chordata; class Mammalia; order Carnivora; family Felidae; genus Felis; species Felis catus. The sequence continues at coordinate 66,016,739 of NC_058374.1, read as the reverse complement.
ATAATAGTTAATATACAGCGTTATATTAGTATCAGGTGTACAATATGGTAATTCAACAATTCTATACATTACTCACTGCTCCTTAAGATAAGTATACTCCTGGGGTTCCTGGGTGGCTCAGTTGATTAAGCGTCTGACTCTGGATTTCAGCTCGGGTCATGATCTTACAGTTTGTGAGATCCAGCCCCATGTTGGGGGTCTGTGCTGACAACATGGAACCTACTTAGGATTCTCTCTCCCTCTTTCCCCTCCCCTGCTTGTGAACACACACTCTCTCTCTCTCTCTCTCTCTCAAATAAATAAACTTCTAAAAAAAGGTAAGTTTCACCCATCCCTGCACCTACCTCTCCTCTGGTAACCACCAATCTATTCTCTATAGTTGAGTCAGGGTTTTTTCATGTGTTTGTTTTTTGTGTTTTTTGTTTTGTTTTGTTTTGGTTTGGTTTGGTTTGTCTCTCCCTCCCCACTTCCCACCCCCGTGTTTTTGTTTTATCTCTTAAACTTATGGAGGAGTCAATTTTAAATAGCATGACAGAGCCTCAATGAGAAGATAATGTTTAGAGACTGAAAGGGAATAAAATTTAAGTCACGTGGATGGATATTTTTGTCTTCCTCACAGAGAGGACAGCAAGAGCAAATACTTAGAAGCTAAAGTGTTTCTAGTATGTTGAAAAGCCAGGAGGCCTGAGTAATTGTATCTTCTATTATGAACTCCCAGATACTGAAATAATAATGATGATGCTAACAAATACATACATATTGTTCCCCTTTTAATTGGCAGTATACCCCCCAATCTTCCCTACATTTTACCTCAGAATTTTCAGAACCTTCATCTGCATGCCCAGAGTCTAAACAATAGACCGTTTCTCTAGATCTCACCTGCTCTCCTCAACCAGTCTTTGTAAACAGAATACTAGAGGTTTGATTCTCTGCTAATGTGAATTATGGTCTTTTTGTTTAATGTTTATTTTGAGAGAAAGAGAGACAGAGCACGAGCAGGGGAGGGGCAGAGAGAGAGAGAGGGAGACACAGAATCTGAAGCAGGCTCCAGGCTCTGAGCTGTCAGCACAAGGACTGACGTGGCTTGAAGTCACAAGCTGTGAGATCATGACCTGAGCGAAAGTCAGATGCTCAACCGACGGGGCCACCCAGATGCCTGTGAGTTATGGTCTCAACCAACAACAATTTGCTTTTAAGCAAAATTTTTACCTTTACATTTACATTTTACCTAAATATTTTAAAATATCAGAAATTTTGAAAACTTATTTTCTGAACTTTATTCTGTTTCTGTGTTATCATGATGTGTTTTTACATTTGCATCCCCACCGTCTCAAACTCTACTGTTCTTTAAGACATGCTTTCTTGATTCCAGATCTCTTTTGATTCCCTTGACTTTGTCCAAAATCCACTATGACACCCAGCCTGTGCCATCACCACTATCCAATCCACCCTATTTCTCCCCTCATGGATATTTATTTGAATCTCATTGTCACCTCACCTGTGCTCTCTAATTGCTCTTGATTACAACCTTCACTTACACTTTGTTTCCCATCTTATGGGGCCATATAATTATATGGCAAGAAAACAATATTGTTTGGTTTCCCACCTGAAATCTCTTTGGGCCAAGCCTGCTTGCCTCCTACCCCAAGGTCAACTAGTCTCAGGCTAGGAGGTATATATTAACAGTAGGCCACGGCTAAATAATGAGCACTCTACTTGTAGTTCACATATCTTCGACTACATTATTGATGGGATTCTTGAGCAAATGGCTAAGAAAGAATTCTTGAGATGTCCTTGGTGCAAAAAGGTGATTTTATATTTTTTTTTATTTTTTTTTAATTTTTTTAACGTTTTTATTTATTTTTGAGACAGAGAGAGACAGAGCGTGAACAGAGGAGGGGCAGAGAGAGAGGGAGACACAGAATCCGAAGCAGGCTCCAGGCTCTGAGCAGTCAGCACAGAGCCCGACGCGGGGCTCGAACTCACGGACCGTGAGATCATGACCTGAGCCGAAGTCGGACGCTTAACCGACCAAGCCACCCAGGTGCCCCAAAAGGTGATTTTATTAAAGCACAGGGACAGGACCTGTGGGCAGGAGGAGCCACACTGGAGTTGTGAAGAGTGGCTGATTATATATTTTTAGGCTTGTGGAGGGAAAGACATAGAGTTAAAGTAAGTTTCTAAGGAATTTGAAAGCAAAACTTTCAGGACGTTGAGGGGCTAGCTACTGCTAAGATAAAGTTACTTTTAGTCTTCAAGAAAACAAAAACATTAAGGAAGTAAGGCAGCCATGAGTTGCTTGAGGAAGGTCATGCTGTGCATGTTTCAGGTATCTGTCAGTGGGCTGCAAACTGTAAGATTTAATTTAAGTTACATTTCTCTCAGCTTTGTTTCCCTTAGCAGTATTGACAGGGTTTTGGTGAACTGGGTTCTTTTCCTGTATCCCAAATTTATAGTGACTGAGATTTTGCTTCATTTCTCTTACTCCTACTAAAAATATTTTTCCTGCTCTCTCAATTCTGCCTGGTAGTCTTTACCTCAACCGCCTCATTCTCATCCCTGACCACCTAGATCCTGCTATAACTCTGCTAATGATAAGCTAGCCACCTAGAGTGACCTCTGCTGATTTCCTATCACCTAGACTTGGGTCATCACATGCTCTGTCCCTACGTGGCTACACAGCTTGATTTTCATCTCAGTTCAGATCTTTTGTATTAGTATTCCCTCAAGGTCTTTGTTTATGGTTTCCTTAGATTCATCTCTAGGATAACAAAACCCTATCCTTGGTGACATGTTCAGAAGAGCCCTCTCTTTTCATTCTCTGGTGTGTCTTATCAGTATTCAGTCCTTGGAGCAGAAATTTATTATATTGCTATAGTCCATGTTTAAATTTCTTCAATATTCCTTTTTTAAATGATAGCACTAACACTCCATCCTTATAACTATTAAAAATCTGTTTTTCTAAAAGTCATTTTTGTTTTTGTTTCCCTTTGAATAGTGAATCATGAACATTCCTATTCACTGACTAATCTAGCAAGACAAGTCGCTCTATTATTGTCTATGAATTTCAACTGATTATTCAGGGTAATGGTGTTTCTTGACTTAAATGAATAAAATGTTATTCACTTCAAAAGCTTTTAGAAACATTTGTTTAGTGTTGTTTAACAGATTGGAAGCTTGGGCTCTAAATACACTTATACTTTAGACATTTTTCTTTAGGGTAGTTAATTTTGTTTTATCTCTGAGTATTCTTGTGATTGCTGTTAAACTGAAAGTAGTATTATGGAATACACACCTTCTTTTTCTGTAAGTTGAAATGATAGCTCTTAATTTTACCAAATACAGCACATTTTGAAAGCCACAACATTCTTTTAGTCTATTTGCATTAATAGGAAAATAATTGTTGGAAAAGCAGATGCCTAGGCTTTTTGCACAACTGCTATCTTTCTAAACCCATAAATAAATGAAAAGCAGGAGATAGAAGATTTGATTTATGTATCCAGTTATGAGAATTCACTTGGATTTAATGGTTTTTAGTAGTAATGTCATAAAAGCCCATAATATCGTATTTTATTTAGGTTTGGATGTATGTAACAGAAACCCAAAATGGTAGTGGTTCAGACATGATGAAAGTTTCTTTCTTTCTCTCATAAAAGTCTGAATTTATATAATTAAATGCTGTTATGGTTGCATAAGAGTATCTGGGTATCCAGACTACTCCTAGATTTCCTTGGACGTATGGCCTTCATTGTAAAGTTTCAAAGTAGAGATGGCTCCAAGAATCACATCCTTGTTCCAAGCAGCAGCACACATTGTGTTCCAAAAGCATAGTGAAACAAGTTGTCAGGGACACACCCCCTCTTGTTAAGGACATGGTGCAGACATGTTATATGCCACTTCCGGTTGCCTTCTCTTAGTGACAACTTGGTCATGTGTCTATACCTATTTGCAAAGGAAGCTAGGACATGAAGTCTTTATTCTGGCTAGCCATATAACTGTGGCTGACCATCAGTCTATCACACAACTGAAATATTTTTATTAATATATTCTATATAAATATAAGTTTTATTGGGATGGAATTCAGTAAGACAGTGGTACCCAAACCTTTCTTCCAACCAGATGTGAAACCCAACATATGAACTAGAAAAGGAAGAACTGTCTGATTAAAATGGAGGCCACAGGAATGCCAGGGATGCCACTCAAATGCCCCTGCCTCCTTCTCCCCCATAAACACACTCTCACAAAAGAGCCTGAGGCTCTTAGGGTTTTGTGGATCAGTATATAAAGTACTATTTTGGCGTTTTAAAGAGGTATTGATGTGAAATAAAGAGTGTATTTTGAGTGTTGTTAAAAAAAATCAATAGGCATTGCTAAGAATACAAATGATTTCATTAAGGGCAAGAACAACTTTAAATAAGATTGCTTCAACTTTTGGTTGAATAATTTCCAAAAGATATTCATGTTATAATCACCTCCTTGGAGAGTCATACAATATTTTTTTATGAGCAAATAGCCACAATACTATCTCAGCATTGTGAAGCAATTATTAATTTTTTCATCAAATTCTTATTCTGAGGAATTTTTTGTAATTTATATTTGAAATAAAAAGATTTTGCAAATAAAGAAATAACCAGGCATTTTAAAAAGCTTAATTAAGGGCTTCTCTGTGCTCAACTTTAGGAAATATTTTCTATTTTATCCTTAAAACAAATCCGCAAGTGTGCCAGGTAAATGAAGTGCTGCTGAGCCTAACTTTCAGTCTTCAAATGCAATAAAGTCTTGCTTTTATGATTTTTTAAAAGCAGTTTTATCATAGGAAGGCAGATTGATTCTGTACTGTAGCTTTGAACCACATCAACAGAGAATCGTAATTATTGAATCATTTGTTGGGAAGGGGACTACTGGTCAAGTCCAGTGATCCATCCAATGTTTACATATACTCTAATGGGGTTCAAGCCATTGATAAGTTCTTCTATGAGTGGAATTTGATTTAAAGAACAAATACGTTATCACTGATGATGTGGTTTTTCTTTTTTTGTGTTTCTTCATTATATATTTTTTGGAAGACTAAAATTATTATTGTTGTTTCCTTAAAAACAGGTAGAGGTAAGACTTGAAGACAAAGAAAATGTTAAGTTACCAAACCTGCTTATATTTGATTATGAAGAAAGCGGTTGCTAATTGTTCATGATCTTAATCATGGGTGACCTGGGGGAAGATTACCTGGGGAGAAATTTAATTGTGGTTTGAAGTAGGCACAGGGAAGGTGGCCCAGAACTTGGATTTTTATAGCTCCCTAGGGATGTCTCCAAAAAACTTAGAAAAAAAGCTTTACAAAATTATTATGAAAATTTTAGTAATGGGGCTCCTTTTCTGTCAGTCTACTAGAACATTTTCTAGCAAATGAATCATGTGAACAGCAATATGACTAGGGTGATAGAATACAGAGTTGAATTTCTGACATTAGACCAACTAGGAGGGATAAAGCTTGTAGTAGTTTTCTATTGCTGCTGTAATGAATTGTCAAAACTTGGTGCCTTAATATAACACACATTTATTTTCTAACTGTTCTGGATGTCAGGAGTCTCTAAATCATTTTCTCTGGGCTAAAACCAAGGCATTACCAGGGCTGTGCTCTCTCTGGAGGTTCTAGGTGAAAATTCTTTCCTAGAGACCACTGACTTTTTTTGGCTCATGGCTTCCTTTTCCTATCTTCAAAGTCAGAAACAGCATGTTGAGTTTTTATCACATTACATTATATTTCCACTTTCTCCCTTTTCCACATGTAAGTACCTTGTTTTTGCATTGGATCATATGGATAATCCAGGATAACCTCCCAATTGTAAGGCCATCTGATTAGCAAACTTAATTATATCTGCAACTTTAATTCCCTTTGAAATTTGCTATGTACTCTTAAATATTCATAGGTTAGGATGAGGATTGGGATATGGATTAAGATGCAGCATCTATTGGGGGCCATCATTCTGTCTACACAAAGGTTTTTAAGCAATGTATTAGTTTGCTAGGACAGCCATAAGAATGTACAACAAATTGGGTAACCTAAATGACAGAAATTGATTGTCCCACAGTTCTAGAAGCTAGAAGTCCAAATCAAGGGGTCAGCAGGGGTGGTACCTTCTTAAGGGCTGTGAGGGGCATGTTTCAGGCCTCTCTCCTTGGCTTAGAGATGACTGTCTTCTCAGTATGTCTCTTTACGTTTTCTTTCTATGCACATCTCTGTGTGCTGACATTTTAGGGTCATTTAGGGACTGACATCCAGTCATACTGGATTAGGATCCATCCTATTGACCTCACTTTAACTTGATTCCTTTCAGAAAGACCCTTTGTCAAAATAAGGCCATACTTTGAGATACTGAGGGTTAAGACTTCAAAATATGCATTTTGAGGGGCTAAAATTCAACTCAAAACAGGCAGTATCTCTAAAACCTGAGATACGAAGTTCTTAATCACATTGTAGGAACTGAGATTTTAAGGAAGAAATATTTTATTGTCTGATCAGATTTACTTAAATAAGGAGGGAGAGAATGTATTGTTCTATTTTTAATACTTCTCCTCAGCCAACATAAAACACATTTTCTATTCACCGTCCCTCTAATTTAATAATTAAAAAAAATCACCATTATGGGGCCATAAAGTCAAATTAAAATCCCATTGTGCTAGAGTATTTTCAAAGAATTAGCAATAAAAATCTAGGTGGCAAATTTACAATTACTTAAAATATATGAAATGTAAAATTTAGTAGAAATGTTGTCTACACAGTTAAGTGCCTGCAGTCAGTTCTGAAATGTTAATCGCTCTCATTAGTAATGTTCTTGTTTCCTGGGAAAAATGGTAGTGTTTACACCCTCACATAATACATTAGCATCTCTTTTCTTTTCTTTTTTTTCAGTCCTCAAGGAAAAGAGAACTGTGTTAAAACTCCCTCTCTCTCTGAGAGTACATCAATTACTGTCAATGGAGGAGGGCCTGTGCTATGCACAGTCAAGTACTATGTTTCACGGGCATGAAAACATAGTAAAAGAGCAAAGAAACATGTCGCTTGCCCTGGAAAATCAGTCAAAGGGGAACCATAAATTGGAAACATTGAAGAGAATTTAGAATCCTTCCCAACATCACAATATAGTGCCCCAATATCTCTGCAGGAAAAGAAAAAGGGACCATATGAAATGTGGCACACAGATGTATAAATTCAACCTCATTAATATATCTACTATTCCCTTATTAGATTATGCCTCCTCCATCATAATTTTGGGAGGTGAAGATATTGTGAATAACGCCTGCCATCTAGGTTTTTATTAATGTGTGAACATCCAACACACAACCTGACATGTTTTATTTAAAACAAAATTAAAATTCCTACTTAGTACAAATGAACACTAGTCCAATGGTATGAAAGCCAGACTTTAAGAATAGTTGTGTGGCTAACTTCTTAAAAGTTAGATTAGCAGGTCTAGAACCTCTATTAATTGTAAAGAAAGCTGAAAATAATTAATTACAAGTCAAGTTGTTCAAGTTTAGTTTTATTCATATCCTGAAATAGGGCATCATGAGTGAAAATCATGAATAAATGCACCTGCCTGGGGCTGAACTTCCACAAAACAAATGAATTCCAACTCTTCTCACATTGGGTAATGTAGGATTCCTCTGTATGGTACGCACATGCAGACACACTTCCTCACGCAACAAAGTCAGACATCCCTGTTGTAGGATGATGCCATTAGCTACTTATGGTCATAGGAAGAAACTTTACTAAAATAGACTTGTAACTTGTTTCCATGCCCTTCACTTGGTACCGTAAATACAATTCAATTTTTCTATTTTTCAGGAAGGATTGTTTGATACTGGACATTGGCATTTTGTTTGCCGCTCTTACCAGACATTTAACAATTACATTTATAAACTTGACAAGAGGTTTTAGAAACTGACTGAGAGCCTACAATGGGGAAATTTACTTCATTTTTTTTTTTTTGCTTCTGTTTTCTCCTCATAGGAAGACATTTGTTCCTTGTAAATAACTTCCTTAACTGTGGCATAGCCCCCAGAAGTCCATGCATGTGACCTAGCTAGCCTTGTCAGGATGGTAGGGGCCCTGGTGTCAGGCAATATTCAGACCAGCCAGGGCCCCATTGTCACCTCCTTTCACTGCTGCTTACCATGGCTAGACATAAAGGGCAACAGTAATTACTTCTCAAAAGGTAGGCACCTGGGAAGGCATTTTTTGGTGATAGTGAAAGGCAGTTAAATTAATAAAGATACACCTAGAGAAAAACAGAATAAAATTTGAAAGGCCAAAAGAAAGTTTATTTTAAAAGAAATAATACTTTTTTTTTGTCCTGGTCAAGACTTAACAGTTCTTTCTCCTCTTTCCTTAAGAGGAAACAAACCCTATTATAAAAACCCCTCTTATAAAACACTGCCCCCATGAGCACTGGGTGTTGTATGGAAACCAATTTGTCAATAAATTTCATACATATAAAAAAAAAATTAAAAAAAATAAAACACTGCCCCCTCTGTAACTACATTCAGTGAGGCATAAATTATTGTAAGTACACTTGTAGCTACAACATATGATTTTCTGTAACTATTTGAGATATTATAATAGAAGGAAATACTCTGTCATTTGGGTCATGATCATAATCCTGACAGAATGCCCATGGATGGGTAAAACAGACTTCTCCAGCCTAGACTGGGTTCAGCCAAGAGCCTCTTCACTTTGTTAGTGAAGATTGTCCCTGTTCTCATGAATCATGTGGAAACCACATGCGGCGTCCTTGCAAGGGTTCAAGGAGCCTGATCTTCTTTCCTTATTATCTGAGGTTTGAACTCATAGAGGGAAGAATATAACATCTTTTATTCTAAATTGTCTGTTCTTATAGACACACAATCCTAAACTAACTCCAGGATTACAAAAGAGTTTTAAAAGAGCCTAAGTGTACATACCTAGCAAAAGTGGCAAAAATCAGGTCTAATTCTTTCCACTGAAATAACATGAAAGCAATTGTTTATCATCTATAATAATATTCTTTTTTATGTTTCATTTTTTCTTCAAACCACTCATAAGTACTATAATAATATTATCTAATATGGAGTCTAGAAAATAGTACTCTACTGGATGCAAAACTTTGATACACCAGAACAAAAATAAGAAAAATATAGCCTAGCCATCTGTGTGTAAGGAAATCTTATTAGAAATGTATATATTACCATCATGTATTGCTCATGACTATGCACATTAATTTTTTATAAAGTAAGTATTAACATCACCTAAATTTACATGTTTGTTTTACATCTGCACCTGCAGTATTTAGGATGTGTCAATTTGTTGACATTTGTGAAGGCTTTAGGCAGGAGGTAAGCTGAAACTGTTATTAAACAGATATTCAAAATGTTAGTTAATTTGATTAATTGAAGGAGGAGGATCTAAGCAATTAAATATCATTATATTGCATCTTTTCAGCTTCAGGTGTATTTAATCACCTGTAGGGAGTTTGTAGCCAAATCATATTCTCTATGGCATAGTTTTTCTTGTCAGGTTATACTCATCTTTTCTTAAATCTTATAGTTGGACTGGTTTTCCTGGGGTGGGTGAATAGAAAGAAATGGGTCTTTGGGTAATTAGTCTTTGAAGTCACACATTTTCCTTGAATGCATGGTCAACTTCATGCCTCTGTTTGTTTGCTATACCTACTTCTGTGCCCTGATCAATCAGGCACTAAGTAACAAGTCACCTTATATATTTTAGACTGTATTAGAAGAGTTTGCTTATGTGCTTGTTTCTTTTTAATAGCTCATATTACATATAGTAGGATTAGAGAATGTTAAGACAGTCGGCAAGTAAGAAAGATTGGGTTCTGTAAATCATGGTCCACAAAACCCAGAGTTTGCACAAACCAAAAGTAAAATGCTGTTGTCAGTCCTTTTAGCTATAAAGGTGCAGTGGCCATATTACTGAAAATTAATCTAGGGCTCACGGTTTGGGCCATGAAAACATACAGAAGCATATATTGATAAAAATATAAATAAGCCAAAGCAAGATTGCAGTTGCAGAGGTAGAACTGAAAGCTCTTTTGCAAATGCTGTCATCTAGATAATGTCATTTGATAGATAAGACATAGATAGATAAGACATAAAAAATCTCTTGACCCATGGAGTTTTTGAAATCGAGGATTGATTATTTTATTTTTGCTTCCAGACATTTTCTCAGTATGATGGATGTTGGTATAACTCAAAGGCATTATTGACATTTGGCTTCTCTTATATTTCACTATGGAGCATTTTAGTTTGTGTCTAAAATTCTGTGTACTTTCCCATCCTTTCTTGTGTGCCAGGGAAGAGGGGGCAAGACCTGACCATACAAATAAGAATGAGGAATTGTTGTGAGAAACAGTCTTACTGTTCAGTCTTACAGACTTACTACGTACAAATCACTTCACCAAGCACTTGACCTAAATAACCATATTTTGTCTTCAGGTATTATGATCGATCTTTTACAGATGAAGAAATGGAAACAGAAGCCCAAAGAGATCAAGTTACTTGCCACATAACAAATATTTCATAAATTATAGTCAGTATTCCAGAATCAAATTCCGGAACCTAAACTCAACCATTATACCTTTCTGCTAATACAGATCTAGTCCCTCATTTTAGGAATTGCCAAGCTAGAAGGGAACTGTCCAGGGCAACCCTTTACAGTGTGTACTTAGAGGGTAAAAATTCTTCTGATCTAAGGAGGAACCCATGCCTCCAGGCCCAAAAGAAAGTACGTGACCGACAATTAACAGCATAAATTTTTTTTCTTACTTCAAATCATAGGAGTCTGAAAGAAATTTTATTATAGTAAGGTTACAGTGGTGAGAGTTGTAGGTTAATAGTGATCTGTAACACTGTTGCTCATATGAGTAGTTCCTGAAACTAAATAATAATTTTCTGCCAATAAAGTGGGTAGCCTAGTGGTCTGGTAATTTTAGTTCAAATTTGGAAGGAAAAAGATATATTCTTTAAGTTGCTCAGTAAATTTAAATAAGAGAATAAAAACGGAACTGGCCCACTGCTTAAAGATACCATCGCTGAGGGGCACCTGGATGGCTCATAGTTGGTTAAATGTCCCACTCTTGGTTTCACTAAGGTCATGATCTCATGGTTCGTGGGTGTGAGCACTGCATCAGGCTCTGCACTGATGGGGTGGAGATTGCTTGGGATTCTCTCTCTTCCTCTCTCCCTACCCCCTCCAACTTGCACTCTGTTTCTCTCAAAATAAAATAAATACACTTAAAAAAAGACAGAGAGAGAGAGAGAGAGAGACAGAGAGAGACAGAGAGAGACAGAGAGAGACAGAGAGAGAGAGAGAGAAATACCATTGCTGATGGGATTCGGTGCCTATGTCTAAGGCTGTGACCCCAAATCTCTTTATTCATTTCTATTACAGGCCCTACAGGAAGCAGCAGAACTATCAACATAGGGATGCTTTAGTGCACAGAGAAAAGTATGAAAGTCTCTTTGCCTTTCAAGGATGAGTGGACATTTGGGAAGGTGATGCTCATGAAACACTTGGAAGCAGGGTGAGGGGAGGGAATAAAAACTATTAGCATTTTGTTATATCACATATACAAATTGAGATTTAATTTTTACAAGGGATTTTAGTTGAGTTAGATGCTTGCAAATTTACTCTGGGAATGGTGATAAAACTTGCCAAGATGGTGATGGACAAGGGTGGGATGCTGGCAATGACAAAAGCAGAATTCTCAAGACAACATATAGGGACTTTAAAAGGTAGATCAGTCTTCAGGATTATTGCTAAGGAAATATGACTACCTAAAGGTGTTAGAATCATTAAGATAGTTTTTCATAACAAAATACTAGTAAATCATGGAGATCATGGTGACCAGAGTGATGCAGTATTAACTAACATCTAATATCACACTAATGACCTAGAAAATGGTTATTTCTACCATTATTGTATTATTTTATTGTCTTATTCCAGACCATATATTCAATTTCAATTTTCACCTTTTTCTCAGTACCCTGAAGTCTCTGAAAATGCATTTAGGATCTAAAATTGCTGATATTGCAGCTGCTTTTTGTAATGGAAAATAAAATAGTACCATTTGGGATGTTGGTCCTTTTTGCCCATGCTGTGATGTACTTTGACAGAAGTCACTGCCCATGATGAGTCCTGAGCCATGTAATAAAACCCAAATGGGCAGTGTGAGCTGGGGTTGCAGGTTGGGAAAACCAGAATCCAGCCTTTGTAGTAAGAGTCAGGATATGACCAGGGTCACATTGCAGATTAACACATCAAGATTTATGAGCTCCAAGTAGGTCAAGTTTCAGTGTCCAAAAACTAAGATACAAACCGATTAATTCAGATGCAGATTAATTTCCATGGCATACATAAATCCTAAAAGTATTGTTCCAGAGCCTGGTGTCTGAAAATACTGCCACCAAAAGGAATGCAGCCATGGCACCATAATTATGAACGACTGACTCTAGGTTCACGGAGAAGCTGGTCTCATGTCTCATATCTCATTGCCACCTCAACTCCACTCCCACACCCACCCATATATTTGTCTGTATTTAGCCAACAAGTTGGAGAGCATAGCTTTAATATGATCATTTCTTTCTTAGCCTTATCTGGACTGTTAATACCATGTGGGTCTGACTTAAGGTTAGGAATTTACAATGCAAGTCAAGTGTATGATTTTATAACCACTGAAACTGAGGCATAAAATAAGAATTTATATTTCCAAAGCAATTAACTTATTATAAAGCCATTTAATGTATATTTTCTTAGTTTATTTTATAACAACACTAAAAGATAAATACAGTCGATATTATTACTCTGAAAATATAAATATGAAGTTCAAAGTAACTATGGGATTTTGTTTTATATTTTGTAGATGAGAACAAAACCAGGGCTCAGATTTTGGTCTTCTGACTTCAAGTTTAGTGGCTTTGTATGATATTTTATTCTTTAATGTAATGGAACAGTAATTGGCCCAAGATTGTAGTGACCATGTCAGAACTGTATTTCCCAGCTCAACTCTGTACTACAACACCATACACCAGATCAGCAGCAACCATATCATGTGGGATTTGTCTGAAATGAAAATTCTTGGGCCCCATGCCAGGCCTACTACATCAGAAATGCTGGGAGAAGACATATTATCTGTGTTTTAATAAACTTTCCAGGTGGTTCTGATGCATAAGAAACTTAGAGAATTGACATTACATATTATAATGATTCTCTATCTAAGGCCTTTACAATAATTAAAAGTTTTTTATTTAAATTACTATATCCAATCTCTGGCAGAAGAATTGCATGCAAGCTATTAACCTATATATGAATATTTATGAAATAATTATGATATTATACAGTACAGCTTTTATATTAGCATTGTTTCTACTCAGTAAGGAATTTGTGGTAACTCTTAGTATAACAAAAGTCCAGTTTTAATTTTTCTTCTCTCAGTTTGCTAGTTCTCAATTGTTTATGCAGTTTCCACTGGGATAACTCCTAGTTGCTTTAGTGCCTTATTCTTCACAAAGAACATTTCTTAATCTTTGCTTAAATACAAACTCTTAAACAATTGATTTCCATGGAGGGTTTTGCAACTCCCCAAAGTATGATACAAAATGCTGGCTATTTGGTTTTCGTAGCTAAAAGACTCTTTCTCTCTCATTTCTTTCCTCTCATTGCCACTCTCTCTCTCTCTCTATGTGTGTCAAAAATATATGTCTGTGTTTTCTTTTATAAAATTGGGGTAACACTATATTTACTGGTCTATAACCAATATTTTAAAACTTTACATATTATAGTCAATCCCATATTTGTAAATATTTTTATGAAGACCTACTACATGCACATATTTTAGAGCATAGATTTTGATAATGATTAACCATAACTCAGTTGAGGACATTTAGGTTATTTCCCAAGTTTTTCCTTATAAGCCACTTATAAGTGATAAACAACTTGCTATGGAAATATTTGGGGATATTTCAGATTATTTTCTTGGGATAAATTCTAAAATTCATGGCATTGATCAGCGAACAAAGACATGTTTAACTTCTTAGAAACATGAACCATTTCATTTTACATTTAAGTTGATTAAACTTTAATTTCATTTTAAATTTCAATGGTATATATGCAAAAACAACTTTCTCATTTCCTACTTCATGAGAAGGATGAGAAAATTTGGGTAGTAAAAAATATGTATCTTTATACCTTCCCTGGTATCACTTCTCTTTGATCTCAACTAAAATTAGATTTTTTGTGTACTGGCTTAGCCAAGCTAAAGCCGAATTATGATTAGAGTTGCAGTGTGGCTGCTGCATTCATACTGATATGGCAGCTAATTGTCCACAGATGACTTCATCCATGAGTCTCTCCAGAATCAGCTGATTTCAATATGTTTCTAAGAAAATCACAGTGGCACCTGATGGGGAATAAATACTAAGAGAGAAGCCTAACAGCTCAAATCAATGGAAAATAGCAAGTATGCAGTGCTTTGGAAGGAATGGGAGAGAAGGAGGCACTGGAGAAATGGCTGCTGGTCAGTGGAGCAAATCTGGAGGCAGAAGGAAAGGAAGAAACGGGACTCTTGGAGCATACCTAGCAAAAATCGACACTGCACTTAGCTCAGGAAGAATGTTTGGGTCCAGGTTGTGTTGGACAGAACTTTGACTATTCAAGTCTGTATTGAGAGTGAATGACTGACTAACCAAGAAATATCCTTAAAGTTGGGAGGAGAGTGTTTTTAGTAACTCGAAAGACATCTGCAAACTACTTTCGCCATGTAACAACACAATCTTGGGGGCAAAATCTCATCACATTCACACCATATATTCATATTCAAGAGGAGAGACACTTCAGAGGAGGAGCCAAGATAGCAGAACAGCACGGAAGTTTTTTGTGTGTCTCGCATCCATGAAATACAGCCAGACCAACACTAAACCATCCTACACACCTAGAAAACTGATTGGAGGATTAACACAACCATCTGCACAACCTGAACCACAGAATTCAGCAGGTAT
Organism: Felis catus; assembly: GCF_018350175.1. Lineage (NCBI taxonomy): Eukaryota > Metazoa > Chordata > Mammalia > Carnivora > Felidae > Felis > Felis catus. The sequence goes on along the minus strand of NC_058374.1, from coordinate 66,001,688 downwards.
GGGGCACAGAAAGGTCAATTTGGGGAGCAAGAAGCCGCTGAGGGTAGGGAACCACTTTTGCAGGCGGAGAGAGGACGGACACTGGGGAAGGGGGGAGAATACAGGAAAAGCACCACTCCCCAAAAGCAGCTGAAGAGAAAGTGGAAAATTGGAAACAGCCACAGAGACTAAACTAAAAAGGGAGAAAGGAGAGCATTTAAATTCCATTAAGACTGTAAACAAGGGGAGCGCAAAGGCTGCAACTCCACAGCTCGATACCTGGAGGTGCTCTGGTGGGAAGGGCGAATCCCCAGGAACAGAGTGGGGTCCGGGAGGTTCTCGGGCCACACGGGGAAAAGCGGTTCCACTGCTGGAAGGCCATTTGGTAGAGACTGTTGAAGCCACCTGGTCCCAGTAGACCCCAGAAAACGGCCACATTCACTGGTGCTGGAACAAGGTCGTTAAGGGTGAAGCCAGGTGCCAGATGTGTGTTGTGATTTCCCATAATCCCTGAAATGCTGCTGCTACACTGTCTTGCAAACTTTTTCTGGAATGGGTTGGCACCAGGCCATAGTCTAGGGGAACCGGCAGCAGCAGGGTCCAGCAAGCATTCCTGGGTGCAGCCGACATTCGGCCATTGTTCATTCAGCCATTGCTCGGTGAGACCCTCCCACAGAGGGGCGGAACGGGTCAAAGCCTCAGTCCTTCAGAAGTAAGGGGCTGGGGAAAACAGCCGCATCTGAAACAAAACTCAGGAGAGAGGTACTGCCTGGGGCATGGTCACGGACAGTGAAAAAGCGGGGACTGGATGAAAGCTGAAGGCAGAAGATGGGTTCGTGATTGCTTTTCGGGGAGAACAGACTGGGTAGCTGGGTCGTGCCATTTTCACCAATCCTGCGCATGGGCATATGCACCTACAGGCGCCTCAACAATCCACCCAAGTAGGCCAGCAGCGCCACCTAGTGGAGAGCGGAGCTGTTACACTGAGCTCCGCCCAACTGTTACACTGAGCTCCTCCCAACTTTGCTCTTCAAGAACACAAGTCTCACTGACTGCTTAGTTTATGCACTATAAAGTGCTACATAGAGTGACTTCTGGGGGAAAATGAAATAATTTCCATCCTACTTCAATCTGTTAGCAGGTCCATCTATTCATTTTTTTCTTTTTCTCTTTTACACTTCTGTTTCTTGAATAGAGAAAGAAAAAACTCATATTTATTTTCAATTTTTATTAAAATATTTTTCTTTAATTTTTATTACTATATTTTTTACTTTTGTGTAATTTTTTTTCAAATTCTATTTTACTTACATCATTTTATTTTAGTCTACTTCAGTGTATTCACCTTTTCAAATTTTGAATTTCCTTTTTTTCTTTTTTTCTTTTTCATTTTTTTCTTGAATGCAGAAAAAATATTTATTTTTAACTTTTATTAAATGTTTCTCTTTAATTTTTTTCTACTATATTCTTTACTTTTGTGTATATTTTTTCAAATTCTAGTTTACCCCATCATCTGATTTTAGTCTACTTCAGTGTATTCATTTTTTCTTTTTTTTTTTAAATTTTTTTTCAACGTTTATTTATTTTTGGGACAGAGAGAGACAGAGCATGAACGGGGGAGGGGCAGAGAGAGAGGGAGACACAGAATCGGAAACAGGCTCCAGGCTCTGAGCCATCAGCCCAGAGCCTGACGCGGGGCTCGAACCCACAGACCGCGAGATCGTGACCTGGCTGAAGTCGGACGCTTAACCGACTGTGCCACCCAGGCACCCCTGTATTCATTTTTTCAAAGTCACAAAAGATTTACTTTTTTTCTCCCCCCCTTTTTTTCTCTAATCTGTCAAACCACTTTCAACACCCAGACCAAAGCACACAGATCTAGAATCATCTATTCAATTGTGTGTGTGTGTGTCTGTTTTTAATTTTTAATTTTAATATTTTTTTAATTTTAATTTTTTAATTTCAATTTTTCTACCTCATTAATTCCTTTTCTCCCTTCAAAATGACAAAACAAAGGAATTCACCCCAAAAGAATGAGCACGAAGAAACAACAGCCAGGGATCTAACCAACACAGATACAAACAAAATGTGTGAACCAGAATTTAGAATCACGATAATAAGAATACTAGCTGGAGTCAAAAATAGATTAGAATCTCTTTCTGCAGAGATAAAAGAAGTAAAAAATAGCCAGAATGAAAGTAAAAATGCTATAACTGAGATGCAATCATGGATGGATGCAGCGGCGGCAAGGATGGATGAGGCAGAACAGAGAATCAGTGATATAGAGGACACACTTAGGGAGAATAATGAAGCAGAAAAAAAAAGAGAGGGATTAAGGCAAAAGAGCACGATTTAAGAATTAGAGAAATCAGTCACTCATTAAAAAGGAACAACATCAAAATCATAGGGGTCCCAGAAGTGGAAAAGAGAGAAATAGGGGTAGAAGGGTTATGAGAGCAAATCATAGCAGAAAACTTTCCTAACCTGGGGAAAGACACACACATCAAAATCCAGGAAGCACAGTGGAACCCCATCAGATTGAACAAAAACTGACCATCAGCAAGGCATATCATAGTCAAATGCAAAAAATACTCAGGCAAGGAGAAAATCATGAAAGCAGCAAGGGAAAAAAAGTCCCTAACTTACAAGGGAAGACAGATCAGGTTTGCAGCAGACCGATCCACAGAAACTTGGTAGGCCAGAAAGGAGTGGCAAGATATATTCAGTGTGCTGAATCAGAAAAATATGCATCCAAGAATTCTTTATCCAGCAAGGCTGTCATTCAAAATAGAAGGAGAGAGAAAAAGTTTCCCAGACAAAGATTAAACGAGTTTGTGACCACTAAACCAGTCCTGCAAGAAATTTTAAGGGGGAATCTCTGAGGGGAGAAAAGATGAAAATAACTAACTAAATACCAAAAGCAACAGAGATTAGAAAGGACCAGAGAACACCACCAGAAACTCCAACTCTACAAGCAACATAATGGCAATAAATTCATATCTTTCAGTACTCATTCTAAACATCAACGGACTCAATGCTCCAATCAAAAGACATAGGGTAACAGAATGGATAAGACAACAAGATCCATCTATATGCTGTTTACAAGGGACCCACTTTAGGCCTAAAGACACCTTCAGATTGAAAGTAAGGGGATGGAGAACCATCCATCATGCTAATGTTCAACAAAAGAAAGCTGGAGTAGCCATACTTATATCAGACAACCTAGACTTTAAAATAAGACTGTATCAAGAGACAAAGAAGGGCATTATATCATAATCAAGGGGTCTATCCACCAAGAAGACTTAACAATTGTAAACATTTATGCGCCAAATGTGGGACACCCAAATATATAAAGCAATTAATCACAAACATAAAGAAACTCATTGATAGTAATACCATAATAGTAGGAGACTTCAACACCCCACTCACAACAACGGACAGATCATCTAATCAAAAAATCAACAAGGAAACAATGGCTTTGAATGACACACTGGATCAGATGGACTTAACAAATATATTCAGAACATTTCATCCTAAAGCAGCAAAATATACATTCTTCTCTAGTGCACATGGAACGTTCTCCAGAATAGACCATATATCGGAACAAAATCAGCCCTCAGTAAGTACAAAAAGATCGAGATCATACCATGCATACTTTCAGACCACAACCCTATGAAACTCGAAATCAACCACAAGAAAAAATTTGGAAAGGTAACAAATACTTGGAGACTGAAGAACATCCTACTAAAGAATGAATGGGCTAACCAAGCAGTTAAAGAGAAAATTAAAAAGTATATGGAAGTCAATGAAAATGATAACACCACAACCCAAAACCTCTGGAATGCAGCAAAGGCAGTCATAAGAAGAAAGCATATAGCAATCCAGGCCTTCCTAAAGAAGGAAGAAAAATCTCAGATACACAACCTAACCTTATGCCTTAAGGAGCTGGAAAAAGAACAGCAAATAAAACCCCAAACCAGCAGAAGACGGGAAATAATAAAGATTAGAGCAGAAATTAATGCTATGGAAATCACATTCAAGAGGAGAGGATCATACAAGGGTGAGAGGCATTGGAAATCATCTTAGAATTCTGCCTCAGGTGGTTCCTAGGGCCATGAACCATACATATTACTTAATTTGGTACAACCTGTTTAGTTGATATTAATATAAGTTCCTTGTTATAGATGATAAAACGGGCTCAGGAAGATTAAGTAATTTGCCCAAAGTCATTTGGTTTATCAGTGACAGACTTCAGTCTGACAAATCCAATTTGTACGATTCTAGATTCTGTATTGTGGAACTTCAAATACTGGCAAGTTCTCTAAAGTTCTGTTGGTGAATCAAAACATCTGTCTGAGGCCCTTGAAATCCTATGAATTAAATATGATCTCTCTATTTGTAATTCTACCTCTATCTAAAGATACCAATGTTGGGGTGCCTGGATGGCTCAGTGGGTAAGCATCTGACTTTTGATTTTAGTTCAAGTCATGATCTCAGTCTCGTGAGCTCGAACCCTGTGTCCGCATCAGCACTGAGACTGCTTGGGATCCTCTCTCTCCCTCTCTCTCTTCCCCTCCCCTATTCTTTATGTCTCTCTCAAAATAAATAAATAAGCTTAAAAAAATAATAATGATACCAATGTTATTTATTTCATAATTACTTCATCACATAAAAGTTTGACATACAGAGGGAACTGGGAAACACCTGTAGAAATAATGTCCATATGTCAATGATATCAACTCCCTTAAACTAACAATCAGGAATAGAGCTGGAAAGAAGTTTCTTGGATCTTTTCACCTCTAACAATAAATAAGGTTCTAAATTATAAATGGGCCTCAATATCATCCATTGTTTTCTAGAGTCCTTCATTGTTTATTTTCTCTACAGGAAAGTTATTTTAGCTTATTGATATTAATCCTATATCCCTCCAGCTGTAATTTATTGATTTCATTTGGACTTGCCTTGTTAGAGAACAATATGAATAAAAGTTTCTAAAGTGGGGCGCCTGACTGGCTCAGTCAGAAGAGCATGTGACTCTTGATCTCAGGGTCAAGAGTCTGAGGCCCACACTGGGTGTAGAGATTACTTAAAAATAAATAAACTGAAAGAAAAAAGACCTGGTAATTTTTTAAATTAAAAAAAAATAAAATGGTCGTCTAATACTGGTTATTAGTATCACTGATAATTGGTATTTATAATTGGTAGGATAAAATCTTTCAATGTTTTTTTCATGAATAACTAGAATGTAATTTTTTATCTTTTAGTGTAAATTATATCTGTTTTAACAATATTGTATAATATACATTTCTGACAGATTATCTTGCATATGTAAGTAGCACATTCTAATTTTAAAGGGAAGTTAAGACCACTCCTTCTCGCTCTTCACTTTGGAGGGGATTCTGGCCCTGAGAAGGCTATGTGGTCCTTGTAGAAAAGTTCTGTGCTAGGCTTTAGGAAGAAATGTTTCCTTCCAGGTCTTTCTCGAGTTTGCCATTCTTTGACTCTTCCTGCCTTCCATGATGTAAAATATTGAGGATCAAGAGCAGCGATATTGCTGGGAAGAAGGGTCCACAGAGGTCTGACTATATATGGCCCAGCTCGAGAGATTCTGTGAGCATTTGGGGGTCAAAGGAAGTTAATAACAGTAACTTCATCTGGAAGTTTTCCCCTCTGTATCACCCTAACCTATACGTTATGAATGACTAGTTTATTTTTATTTATTTACTCATAAGTGTTTATTTCTGTAGGTATTCCTTGCTTTTTCAATTTGGCTTATAAAAGCACACATCAATATATTTACCTGTGAGAGTGTATGTGTTTTTCTGACAATAAATTGCAAAGTCCTTGAGGAAAGGGAAGATATCTTTCCTCAATTTTTCCTATAAAATGTAGCTTAGTGTTTTATACTTAATATTTATTGAGCACAAATTTAATATTTGGTGGATTCATGAATGTATGATTTGTGCTCTGGAATGTCACATCCTATTTATTTTATTTTCCTACAGCATCCTATATGTGAGGTAGAGCCCATCTTTTCCCTGTCACTGCTAGAACTGAGTGAGAAGCTCTAGGAAGGTGCCTTGAGCCCAGAAAATGTCCTCTACAACTACATAGAGCAGGAAAGTGGCAAGTAAGTGAACCTGTGATGAACAAAGTTTGGGAAGGGAAACTGCTTGCCTAGATGAGAGAAACGTCAGCAGTTCCTGGGGGTTCTCAATAAATCTGGCTCTTACTAGAGCAGTACTTGGTATGGAGAGATGGTTCACAGAAGAGGGAAAATGTTATTAAATGCCTAGATATAAGATCTATGAGAGACATTTTAAGAACTCAACTGGAGAAGGAAGAACAATACTGTAAGGAAAATAGACATTTTCCATAAAATATGTAATCTTAACAATGAACTTAGGTAAAAACGTTTGTCACACATGTCAACATTCTGTAGATTATTTCTACAATGCCAATTAGTTCCACTCGATTCCCAGACCAATGATCAATTTAACCTGAGAAGTCAACTTGAAAATGTAAGCTGCAGTGCTAGATTAAGTGCCCTTTTCAGAGTCCAGCCAGAGCAGAGCAAATGCATGAAGCCCAAGGAAGAACAGCCAAGAGATAGGCTAGCAGCAATATCTTTTAGCAATTAGCTTTTAGCTTGGAAGAGTCTAGGAAGCAGGCCCGATTTTCCAGATATAAGGCAAACTTCTAGAGGTGAAAGAAAAGGACAAATCAAAGGTACATCACAGGAAGTGGAGCAATGCCTAAGAAACCCTAGTAACTTGAGTTCTAGCTCCCACTAGAGAATTGCCACATCCTATGTCCCCTATTGGGCATTTCATTCAAACAGGGGTCTCTGCTGGATAATTTATAAGTTCTTGTTTGACAAATGAGAAGAACTCTAGAGGGCATAAAATAGCTAACACTTTACCATTAATCAAGACAGTGACACCAAACTGTATTAGTTGTATTGCATTCTTTAAAGCCATACACTGGCAATTATTTATTTTTTTAATACAGAAATTTTAGTACAGAAGTCTTGACCAAAGAGTCTCAGAATCACTGATGCAAAGAAACAATTACGTGAGCCTAGAAAGAAAGAAATAATGCAAGACAAAACAAAAGGAAAAAAAAGGATCTAAATATCCATCAAGAGGAGTTTCACATACTCAAATAAAGGGATACTCTGGATTTACTTCAAAGAGTGAAGTATTTCTGTAAGTGTTGACATGGAAGGGAGTTCACAACCACAGATTTAAGAGCAAGCATAGGAATTATAACAAACTTATTTATATATATATGTATTAAATCATTCAAATAAATGATTGAAAATAAACTGATGGGTATATATAAGGGGTATATATAAAGAAGTAGATAATTGTCTCAATATAAAATAAGTGATATTTATAGATGTCACAAATTAAAATGGGTCATCCTGGGAATAAAGACATTGCTTATAGTTCAATGGAAATTTAGAGACAATAGGGATGATCAGTTATGAGGGAATTTTTAAGGCTCTACTGGATATTCTCTGGAGCTCTAACCAAACTATAATTCTATGAAATGAAAAATTTGCTATTCAAGAGGAGACTTGAGCCTGAGTACTTAGACTTAGTAATTGTTATCTGAACTTAATACACTTGGAAATAACAAGTACTGCCCTGCTTTTTGAAATAAATTATTATTTTGGAGTTATTATATCATTCCTACCAAAAGTAAAAAAAAAAGTAATAGGCATCATTTGTGAGTGTTTCCTCCTAACCGGTAAATAAGTGCCATGAATCTCTCATATCAGTCATTTTCTATGTGATTTTTAAAACAAATCTAGCTCCTTCTTTTCCCTCTAGAAACCTGAAGAAACATACTATAATAGAGGCCTATTAGAGTACACTGAGTACTTATAGTACTTATAGAGTACACTAAGTCCCCAGGTGTACTTAATAAACTTGTTGTCTCTCTTTGAAGGTGAATGTCTTCAATTTTTAGAAGCTGGTCTTATTTTGTACATAAAACTACTTTCATATACAATATACTTATCATTTCCCAATATTTATTAATATTTCCGATTATACTTCAGTGATGAGACACATAATGCAGTATGACCAATATTTGGAAGACAGGAACCCCTGTTTTTAATATTCACCCTAGATCCATCATCAAATCTCACTTCTACTCTCTGAGATAACATCAATTTGAGATTTTAGGATGATTTACACCCTACGGTGACAACACTGTACAGTTAATAATTCTACTACTCTATTACAGATGTTAGTGTTTTCTTCTCAGGCAGCTGTGATGTCTACACTAACCACTCTAACTCACACTTCCCTCCACTTTCCCCCTTCTCTTGCCACCCTCACCCCAAGCTCATCCCTTTTTGTAAATCATGATGTTATTAGAAGATAAGTGACCTTATTTACTAAAAGTATTTCTCTTACCCTCTCTCTCTTCTCCTCAGCTCATCTCTTTCTCTGTTTCACAAATTGATTATGTGTGTAATGAACTCTTCTTCAGAGGCATTTTTTGCAGATGAACTGGAAGACTTTCATTATCTGTTGGAAGTTAATGCTGCTGGAGAGGTCAAAAAACTCTGGTTAGTTTTCAGAAACTTTAGACCTTGGGGGAGGATTTCTTTTTAAGTTCCTTAACTCTTAATTATTTTGAAAAGTCACTTTTTTTAAATGACTGGATGGAATTGTCCCTGGGGAGGTATTTGAAACCCTATGCTTTGGCTTCAATCCATTAGTGTACTAGTCATTGGATTTTTGTTACTTCCATGACCTGTAAAATGAGAATGGTAATCTTACCTTTTTTTAAATAAATAAATAAGATGACAGACATGTGGAATTGCCCCAAAAGTAAGGTTTTCAGACAATACAACTGTCATTTTATAACTACTCTAGGATGTATATTTATATCACTCTATACTCATATCTTATGTATATAAAGAACCACAATATGGAGCACTAGTGTGATATTTTATTTATATAAAATTAAGTTTTTAATACTGTTTGGATGAATGGAACATTTATGCTAAAAATTATAGAGAACAGGGAGCCAAGAGGGCAGAATAGCATGGAAGTTTTTTGTGTGTCTTGTGTCTATGAAATACAGCCAGACTAACACTAAAACATCCTGCACACCTAGAAAACTGATTGGAGGATTAACACAACAATCTGCACAACATGAACCATAGAATTCAGCAGATATGTGACATGGAGAGGTGAACTTGGGGAAAGAGAAGCTGTGGAGGGCAGGAAGCCGCTTTTGCAAACAGAGAGAGACAGGAGGGGGCAGGTAGAATACAGGAAAACACCCCCACCCAAAGCAGCTGGAGAGAAAGTGGAAAAGTGGAAACAGCCACAGGGACTGAACTAAAAAGGGAGAAAGGAGAGGATTTAAATTCCACTAAGACTGTAAACAAAGGGAGCGCAGTCTGCAACTCTGCAGCTTGATACCTGGCAGTGCTCTGGTGGCAGGGGTGAATAACCAGGAGAAGAGTGGAGTCCAGGGTTCTTCAGGCCACACAGGGAGTGGTGGTTCCCCTCTGGGAGGACACCTGGTAGAGGCTGTGTGGGTCCCCCAAAGGCAAGGCCCCATTGGACCCAGGAGAACAATCACATTCACTGGTGCTGAAACAAGGTCGTAAGGGTGAAGCCTGGTGCCAGATGTGTGTTCTGATTTTCCATAGTCCCTGAAATGCTCCTGCTACACTGTCTCGTGAACCTTTTCTGGGGGTGGGCTGGCATCTGGCTGCAGTCTCTGGGCATTGGCAGCAGCACGGTCCCACAAACATTCCTGGGTGTGGCTGGCACCTGCCCACTGCTCGGTGAAACCCTCCTGCAGAGGGACAGAACAGGTCAAAGCCTCAGTCCCTCAGAAGTAAGGGGTTAGAAAAAACAGCCACATCTGAGACAAAACTCAGGAGGGAGGTGCTACCTGGGGCTTGGTCACGGACTGTGTAAAACCGGGGAGTAGAGGGAAGCTGGAGAAAAAGGATGGACATGCAATTGCTGAATGGGGAGAACAGAGTTCTGATACTAGAGACTGATTAGCTGGGTGATGCCATTTTCATCCCTCCCGCACATGTATATATGCACCTACAAGTGCCACAAAAATCTACCCCAGTAAGCTACACAGTGCCATCTAGTGGAGAATGGAGCGCTGCCCAACTGGCCAACCTTGCTCTTCAGGAACACAAGTCTCTCCACCTGTTTAGTTTATGGACTATAAAGTGCTTCATAGTTTGACTTCTAGGGGAAAACGGAATAATTTCACTTGTATTTCATTCTGTTCACTGGTCCATCTATTCAATTTTCTTTCCTTCTTTTTTTTCTTTTTTCTTTTTTTCTCTTTTTCGTTTCTTTTCTTTTTCTTGAATACAGAAAGAGAAAAATTCATTTTTATTTTCAATTTTTATTAAAAATATTTTTCTTTAATTTTTTCTACTATATGTTTTACTTTTGTGTAAATTTTTTCAAATTCTATTTTACATCCATCATTTCATTTTAGTCTGCTTCAGTGTATTCATTTTTTTCAAATTTTCAAACAATTTCCTTTTTTTATTCTTTCCTCTTTTTCTCTAATCTATTAAGCCCCTTCAACACCCAGACCAAAATACACCTAGTATCTAGCATCATTTATTTGATTTTGTGTGTGTGTATGTGAGTGTGTTTGTTTTTAAATTTTAATTTTAATACTTTTTAATTTTCTTTTAATTTTTTTTACCTCATTAATTCCCTTTCTACCTTCAAAATGATGAAATAAAGGAATTCATCCCAAAAAAGAGCAGGAGGAAATGACAGCCAGGGACTTAACAACACAGATACAAACAAGATGTCTGAACCAGAATTTAGAATCACGACAATAAGAATACTAGCTGGAGTCAAAAATAGATTAGAATCCCTTTCTGCGGAGATAAAAAGAAGTAAAAGCTAGACACGATGAAATAAAAAATGCTCTGAGCTGCAATCTCAAATGGAGGCTATGGCGGCAAGGATGGATGAGGCAGAACAGAGAATCAGTGATATAGAGGACAAACTTAGGGAGAATAATGAAGCAGAAAAAAAGGGGGAGATTAAGGCAAAAGAGCACGATTTAAAAATTAGAGAAATCAGTCACTCATTAAAAAGGAGCAACATCAGAATCATAGGGGTCCCAGAAGAGGAAGAGAGAGAAATAGGGGTAGAAGTGTTATGAGAGCAAATCGTAGCAGAAGACTTTCCTAACCTGGGAAAAGACACACACATCAAAATTCGGGAAGCACAAAGGTCTCCCATTACATTCAACAAAAACCGACCATCAAGAAGGCATATCATAGTCAAATTCACAAAATAGTCAGGCAAGGAGAGAATCCATGAAAGCAGCAAGGGGAAAAAACTCCTTAACCTACAAGGGAAGACAGATCAGGTTTGCAGCAGACCGATCCACAGAAACTTGGCAGGCCAGAAAGGAATGGAAAGACATATTCAGTGTGCAGAATCAGAAAAATATGCATCCAAGAATTCTTTATCCAGCAAGGCTGTCATTCAAAATAGGAGAGAGAAAAAGTTTCCCAGGCCAACAAAAATTGAGGAGTTTGTGACCACTAAACCAGCCCTGCAAGAAATTTTAAGGGGGACTCTCTGAGGGGAGGAAAGATCAAATAAATAAATAAATAAATAAATAAATAAATAAATAAATAAACAAGTCAAAATTACCAAAAACAACAAAGACTAAAAAGGACCAGAGAACACCACCAGAAACTCCAACACTACAAGCAACATAATGGCAATAAATTCATATCTTTCAGTACTCACTCTAAACATCAATGGACTCAATGCTCCAATCAAAAGACATAGGGTAACAGAATGGATAAGAAAACAAGATCCATCTATATACTGTTTACAAGAGACCCACTTTAGACCTAAAGACATCTTCAGATTGAAAGTAAGGGGATGGAGAACCATCTACATGCTAATGGTCAACAAAAGAAAGCTGGAGTAGCCATACTTATATCAGACAACCTAGACTTTAAAATAAAGACTGTATCAAGAGATGAAGAAAGGCATTATATCATAATTAAGGGGTCTCTCCACCAAGAATACCTAACATTTGTAAACATTTATGCGACAAATGTGGAACACCCAAATATATAAATCAATTAATCACAAACATAAAGAAACTTATCGATAGTAACCATTATAGTAGGAGACTTCAACACCCACTCACAGCAATGGACAGATCATCTAATCAAAAAATCAACAAGGAAACAATGGCTTTGAATGACACACTGGACCAGATGGATTTAACCGATATATTCAGAACATTTTATCCTAAAGCAGCAGAATATACATTCTTCAGAGCACATGGAACATTCTCCAGAATAGACCACATACTGGGATACAAATCAGCCCTCCACAAGTACAAAAAGATTGAGATCATACTGTGCATATTTTCAGATCACAACACTATGAAACTCAAAATCAACCACAAGAAAAAATTTGGAAAAGTAACAAATACTTGGAGAGTAAAGAACATCCTACTAAAGAATTAATGGGCTAACTAAGAAGTTAAAAAGGAAATTAAAAAGTTCATGGAAGCCAATAAAAATGATAACACCACAACCCCAAACCTCTAGGATGCAGGAAAGGTGGTCATAAGAGGAAAGAATATAGCAATCCAGGCCTTCCTAAAGAAGGAAGAAAAATCTCATATACACAACCTGACCTTATGCCTTAAGGAGCTGGAAAAAGAACAGCAAATAAAACCCCAAAGAAGCAGAAGACAGGAAATAATAAAGATTAGGCACAAATTAATGCTATCAAAACCAAAAAACAGTAGAACATATCAATGAAACCAGAAGCTGGTTCTTTGAAAGAATTAACAAAATTGATAAACCACTAGCCAGTTTGATCAAAAAGAAAAAGGAATGAACCCAAATAAGTAAAATCAAGAATGAAAGAGGAGAGATCACAACCAACACAGCAGAAATAAAAACAATAAGAGAATATTATGAGCAATTATATGCCAATAAAATGGGCAATCTGGAAGAAATGGACAAATTCCTATAAACATATACACTACCAAAACTGAAACAGGAAGAAATAGAAAATTTGAACAGACCCATAACCAGTAGGAAATCGAATTAGTAATCAAAAATCTCCCAAAAACCAAGAGTCCAGGGTCAGATGGCTTTCCAGGGGAATTCTACCAAACATTTAAGGAAGAGTTAACACCTATTCTCTTGAAGCTGTTCGAAAAATTAGAAATGGAAGGAAAACTTCCAAACTCTTTATATGCAACCAGCATTACCTTGATTCCAAAACCAGACAGAGACCCCACTAAAAAGGAGAACTATAGACCAATTACCCTGATGAACATGGATGCAAAAATCTTCAAAAAGATATTAGTCAGCTGGATCCAACAATACATTAAAAGGATTATTCACTATGACCAAATGGGATTTGTTCCTGGGATGCATGGCTGGTTCAAAATCTGCAAATCAATTAATGTGATTCACCACATCAATAAAAGAAAGGACAAGAACCATATGATCCTCTCAATAGATGCAGAGAAAGCATTTGACAAAATACAGCATCCTTTCTTGCTATAAACCCTCAAGAAACTAGGGATAGAAGGATCATACCTCAAGATCATAAAAGCCATATATGAAAGATGCAACACTAATATCATCCTCAGTGGGGATAAACTGAGAGCTTTCCCCTAAGGTCAGGAACCAGACAGGGATGTCCACTCTCACCACTGTTATTCAACATAATATTGGATGTTTTAGCCTCTGCAATCAGACAACACAAAGAAATAAAAGGCATCCAAATGGGCCAGGAGGAGGTCAAACTTTCACTTTTCGCAGATGACATGATACTCTATATGGAAAACCCAAATGATTCCACCAAAAAACTGCTAGATCTGATTCATGAATTCAGCAAAGTTGCAGGATATAAAATAAACACACAGAAATCGGTTGCATTCCTATACATCAACAATGAAGTGACAGAAAGAGAAATCAGAGAATCAATCCCATTTACACTTGTACCAAAAACCATAAAATACTTAGGAATAAATCTAACCAAAGAGGTGAAAAATCTATACACTGAAAATTACAGAAAGCTTATGAAATAAGTTGAAGACACAAAAAAATGGAAAAAGATCCCATGCTCCTGGATAGGGAAAACAAATACTGTTAAAATGTCCATACTACCCAAAGCAATCTCCGTATTCAATGCAATCCCTATCAAAATAACATGAGCATTCTTCACAGAGCTAGAACAAATAATCCTAAAATTTGTATGGTACCAGAAAAGACCCCGAGTATCCAAAGCAATCTTGAAAAAGAAAAACAAAGAAGGAGGCATCACAGTCCCAGACTTCAAGCTATACTACAAAGCTGTAATCATCAGGACAGTATGGTACTGGCACAAGAACAGACACTCAGATCAATGGGACAGAATACAGAACCCACAAATGGACCCACAAATGTATGGCCAACTAATCTTTGACAAAGCAGGAAAGAATATCCAATAGAATAAAGACAGTCTCTTCAGCATGTGGTGCTGGGAAAACTGGACAGTGACATGCAGAAGAATGAACCTGGACCACTTTCTTACACCATACACAAAAATAAACTCAAAATGGATGAAAGACTTCAATGTAAGACAGGAAGCCATCAAAATCCTCGAGGAAAAAGCAGGCAAAAACCTCTTTAACCTCGGCCTCAGCAACTTCTTAATATATCTCCGGAGTCAAGGGAAACAAAAGCAAAAATGAACTATTGGGGCCTCATCAAAATAAAAAGCTTCTGCATAGCAAAGGAAACAACAAAACTAAAAAGCAACCAACGGAATGGGAGAAGATATTTGCAAATGACATATCAGATAAAGGGTTAGTGTCCAAAATCTATAAAGAACTCAACACCCAAAAAACAAATAATCCAGTGGAGAAATGGGCAAAAGACATGAATAGACACTTCTCCAAAGAAGACATCCAGATGGCCAACCGACACATGAAAAAATGCTCAACATCACTCATCATCAGGGAAATACAAATCAAAACCACAATGAGTTACCACCTACTCCTGTCAGAATGGCTAATATTAGCAACTCAGGCAACAACAGATGTTGGCATGGATGCGTAGAAGGAGGATCTCTTTTGCATTGTTGGTGGGAATGCAAGCTGGTGCAGCCACTCTGGAAAACTCCATTTTATGGAGGTTCCTCAAAAAATTAAAAAAAAAAAAACTACCCTACGACCCAGCAATTGCACTGCTAGGTATTTATCCAAGGGTTACAGTTATGCTGTTTTGAAGGGACACGTGCACCCCAATGTTTATAGCAGCACTACTAACAATAGCCAAAGAATGGAAAGAGCCCAAATGTCCATTGATGGATGAATGGATAAGAAAGATGTGGTATATGTGTGTGTGTATATATATATATATATAAAATGGAGTATTACTCGGCAATCAAAAAGAATGAAATCTTTCCATTTGCAACTATGTGGATGGAACTAGAGGGTATTATGCTAAGTGAAATTAGTCAGAGAAAGACAAATATCATGTGACTTCACTCATATGAGGACTTTAAGACACAGATCAGATGAACATAAGGGAAGGGAAGCAAAAATAATATAAAAACAGGGAGGGGGACAAAACATAAGAAACTCTTAAACATGGAGAACACACAGAGGATTACTGGAGGGATTGTGGGAGGGGGGTGGGCTAAACAGGTAAGGGGCATTAAGGAATCTACTCCTGAAATCATTGTTGCACTATGTGCTAACTAATTTGGATATAAATTTAAAAAATAAAATTAAAAAAAATTATAGAGAACAATTGCAATCTTATCTCAGTTTGAGTCTCCAAAGTGTTCATCTCTTGTTTGTTTGCAAAATATGAAGAAAAATCTATATAATCTAGATCCAAAATCATAAATGGTAATATTTAAAACTCATTTTAGGGCACCTGGGTGGTGCATTTGGTTAGGCGTCCAACTCGATCTCAGCTCAGGTCATGATCTTAAAGTTTGTGAGTTAAGGCCCCACATTGGACTCTGCACTGATGTTGCAGAGTCTGATTGGGTCTGTCTCTCCTTCTCTCTGACGCTCCCCTAGTTGTGCTCTCTAACTCAAAATGAACAAATAAATTTAAACAATAACTAAAATTCATTGTATACTATCAGGAAACCCATCAATTAAAGTAAGTTGACAAGAAAATACTTAATTTGAATCAGATCCAACATAAGTTTATCCAGTATTCCCGAACTTCTAATAGGTTCAATTTGCTACATCACACATTGTGTGTGTGTGCGCGTGTGTGTGCGCGCGCATGTGTGTGTGTGTGTGTGTGTGTTAAATTTAAAAATATATCTGGGTTAACTTAAAAAAAAACTTGAATCAGATTTCTGCAAGATGCACATAGCATTTCTATGGAACTATCAGATTCTGACTTAAACAAAATTTGAAACTTTTAAAAAAGTTTACTATCCAAGTTTTAGACAAAAAAAAGTGGAGATTTGGTTCTAATTACAACATCTGGTAAAGGCCTATTCCTGTCATAAATTCCTGTCTTAGATTCAAATGAATCCTATCTATGTGTAATCTTTCAGAGAGAGAATTAGGAGTTTTTACTTAGCTCAGTATTGAGACCACCTGGCTTGGCAGTAAGGTGCCTGAAATGAGGGAAGGAAGCAATTGCTCTGCAGATCTGGGGGCAATAGGCCAATCTTCCTTCAGGTCTCTCCAAGCTTGTCTTAGGAAAAATGAAGTGATTGATCCTTGCTTAGGCAATCTGTTCAAACCAAGACTTTACCCAACATTCATTAAGAGGATTATCTCTTTCCTGTGGAAATTCCATAGTAAGTAGCATTACATTTCTAACCTCCTTGCTGAGATATTCAGAGAGCTGGGTATAGGAAATTTGCTAATCAATAAATACCTTTCTGCTTCACTTCACCTGCCTCAAGTTAAAATTTCAGGCAAGTTACAACCAAAGAGTCTTCAGGAATATAAATAACTTCATTAGGTTGAAATAACCCAATACATGAATGTAAAGTAATGCCTCCTTGGGAGTACTTACCTCAAGAATTTCAAGCATCAGAGACAATAGTTTCTTTCCTATCCTGATCCTGGCAATATGTTGGAGACAACCTAGTTGTGGCATGTATGGGCCTGGTATTTATACAGGTCTAGATTTATATGTGTCTGTGGCTTCAGATTGAAGGAAAAGCATGAAATGAAGACAGTGATTTTACCCTAGAGATTTGGGCCTTAAAAGAAGAAAGGGGCCACTTCAATGGAATAATCCCTTGGTTCGTGAAAGAGAGATATAAAATGAAAGGGAAAAAAACCCATGAACTATCTATTTGTGACATTTCCCTTATATCCTATGGCCTCTCAACATAATGTGTTTGCTTATAGGTTTGTTCTTTATCTGGACTCTGGACTCACTGCCCTAGGACTATAAAAACACTGCAAGGACACTATAGAAATACATAATAGGGCTTCTTTTAACTGGGATAGTGTAATGGGGTAACAGTTTTCTTCAGAGTTTTAAAAACCTCCCAGAATCAACTGCAGTAGGGTCAGCAGAGGTAATCAATGGGCCAAGTGTGGCGATGCAGCCACGGGTGGTTCTTTCTAAGTTTACAGCTTTTCCATTCTTCCAGGAAAAAGAAAATGGAGAAAAAAGGTTTTGTGTGTGTGTGTGATAATTGACTATTTGGCGACAATTTTGTTTTTGAGAGTGTGTGCCTTCAACTAGAAACCTCAAGTTTATCTTTATAGAGATTATAAAACGGGAGCAATTATTGGCATGCCACATGTAAGAAATTTCTGCATGGATTTGTACCAGCTCTCTTACATGTAACAGGAAGAAGACTTGGTTACACCTCAAATATAAAACGTTTCATCCTCAAGATCAGGCAATCTAACCTGGGAAATTATCCTCTGCTGTCTTTTCTGTGATCATGTTAAATGAATACCCATCATTCCTGCTTGAACAAATGACTGTTTAACCATTTTGACAGTCTTGAATTCTGTTGATTGTTTTTGTTTGTTTTAACTAATAAACTTTATTTTTTTAGAGCACTTTTAGGTTAACAGAAAATTGAGTGGAAAATACAGAGAGTTCCCATATACCCCCATTCCCATATACCACAAGCTCCACTACTGTGGACATCCCATACCACCGTGGTACATTTATTATAATTGATGAATTTACATCAGTATAGCATTACCCAAAGTCCACAGTTGACATTAGGGTTCACTCTTGGTGCTGTACATTCTATGGGAATTGAAAAATGTATAATGACATGTATCCACTATTGTAGTATGATACCAAATAGTTTCACTCCCTTAAAAATCCTCTGTGCTTTGCCTATTCATCTCTCCCTCCCCTCTCACCCATGGCAGTCAGTAAACTTTTTACTGTCTCTTTCTCCAGAATGTTATATAGTTGAAATCACACCATATGTAGCCTTTTCAGATTGACTTCTTTCACTTAATAATACGCATTTAAATTTCCTCCATGTCTTTTTATGACTTAGTAGCTCCTTTCTCTCTAGCAGTAAATAATCGTCCTTTTTCTCTTTTTTTTTCTTTTTAGCACTGAAAAATATTTCATTTTCTGGATGTGCCATAGTTTACTTATCCATTTATCTCCTGAGGGATATCTTGGTTTCTTCCAAATAGAACATAATGCTTTGACATACTTTGTAATAGTTTCTTTTCCCCTTCCCCTGACATTAGCACAAGAGGATTTTTCTCTGATTTTCACTGTGAGGACCTGGTATATTTCCTGGAAGTAAAACTCACAAAAAGTGTGGAGCCTTGTCTGATTGGGTCCCCCTGGAGTTTTTAATCCCTAGGCTTGTCTACACAGAGCCCTCAGCAACTTGTCAATTACAGTTCGGGTTTTCCTACCTCAGCATTGATTCCAGTGAAGGTTTCAATTCATAGGTTTCTGCTTCAGTAAGCTGTGATTATCTATACCTGCCTAATTGTATACCTGCCAATTTTTGAGACAGCGATTTGCCCTATGACCTCACTTTTCTGAGGTCTAAGAAGGGGTGTAAAGAAGGCCTGGAGGGGAGGCTAATCTCGTCAGCTAAAGTGATTTTATGCCCTTTAACTCAGCCAAGGCAATCACAGAACTGACTCAAGAGGACATTAAATAGGACTAAATGTCAGCAAGTTTCCCTATTTCACATTCTTAACTAATTTTAATCACTTATCATCTTTTTGCTGAAATGATTCTCAGTACCATCATTGTATGAGGACTGTTTGCAGCCTGTGTGAAGGACATACCTTCCACCCTGACTTTCAGAACTCAGAACAGTGGGATCAAGACAAAGCATCCCGATCTCACCAGCGGTGGTTGTGTCTGTAGCATTCCTTTGCTGGTATTTCTGTTTCTTCTTCTCTTCATTTCTGAGACTGATACTGGGAATTTACACACTGAAGTATAAGCTTAAGATCAGTCTGTCCCCAAATGGTGTCTTTTTCGGTGGTGCTGGAGTCTAAACGTGTCTTAGAAGAATATGAGACTAGGCTTTCTAGCAATCAGTAAGTAAAATATCCATTATTGTCAAATTTAAAAATATATAAATCTAAGAATATTCCATACTGGCAGGAAGAATGAAACCTGAAATCATTTCAGACTCTTTAGATCCTAGTCTAAGTCCCAAAGGAAGATTTATTCTAAAGAATTATTGTGTCCTTTGGAATCCAAGCGGAAAAACAAATGTAACTGGACTTGAAGAAGGAACCAGAATAAGGAATTAAGATGTTATTCATCAGTGCTTATCTTTTCAGGTCTGCGTCATCTCTCTTCCTGTAGGTTGCTTTTCTCTGCTTTTCTATTTACCCTGCAGAGATTGCTTGGCAGTTACTGCAGTTGGAGGGTGATAATTAATCACACCCCTTTCCCCCTATGGGTTCTGAACCAATTTTAGAGATGTAGGAATCAGACAGATGAAGACAAAAGTATCAGCCTTATTCCTAGTACAACTGGATTGGAGAATGTGGGTTGGATTTAAGGCCAAATGGGCTTCCTGCGTCTTTCACTCCTGAATTAAATTCTCTTGGAAATAAAAGTCTTACCCCTGCAGGGACAGAGTCTCTCCAGGAAATCTACACCATGGAGGGAAAAGGCAGGGCAAACAAAACCTCTGGAGAGGCGCCATTTGTGTGCAAGATTTTAATTCTACTAAAAAATCAAAATCAAAATCAAAAACAAGGGGCGCCTGGGTGGCGCAGTCGGTTGAGCGTCCGACTTCAGCCAGGTCACGATCTCGCGGTCCGGGAGTTCGAGCCCCGCGTCGGGCTCTCGGCTGATGGCTCAGAGCCTGGAGCCTGCTTCTGATTCTGTGTCTCCCTCTCTCTCTGCCCCTCCCCTGTTCATGCTCTGTCTCTCTCTGTCCGAAAAATAAATAAACGTTGAAAAAAAAAATTTTTTTTTTAAATCAAAAACAAAACACCCAAAAAACTAAGGAACAATGGTCACAGTGTCAATATCTAACCATTTAGATAAATCAATTATGAATAAGGTGAAGGGAGAGGGATTGAAAGTATTACTCTGGGAAAAAGCAACTGTTGAGAACAAAAGAACATTTCTTTTCAAAAAAAACATTCACAAATACCTGGTGAGGAAAAATTACAGTGATTAGCATGGGTCAGGTGTCTTCAATATATTCAGTCAGTGACAACCAGGATAGAGGTTCTGTACAGGGCAAACTGGTCAGCCAGAAATTCTTCCCATTGGACTTGGGAGCAGGACCTCACACAAAAGCCAAAGTTACAAGCTTGGCAGGCACCTTAAAAATCACCTAATACAAGCTCCCAGTGGCTGTAAAGGAGTACACTGGCAGTGGTTTTATACATTGTCTCAGTTGCTTTGTTATTTTCTCTCTATATTTCTATCTTTCCGCATATTATTATTTTTACCCTTGAGACCAATTTGTAGATACCATGCAATTTTATCCCTAAATGTCTTAGGGTGCTTTTCCTCAAAAAGTTTGACATTTCTAACATAACTAGTGTATAGATATCATAATCAGGAACACTTAATATAGGAACACATAATACAGCAACACTTTACTATTATCTATTCCAAAGTCCACATTCACTTCTGATCAATTGTCCCAGTAATGTTCTTTCTGGCACTTTTTTTTTCTCCAACAGAGAACTCCATTCAGGATCATATATTACATGTAGTTATCAAATCTTTTCAGTCTGCTGTAATGTGGTACACTTCCTTAGACTTTCTTTGCCTCTGTGACCTCCATATTTTTGAAGGGTACAGGACATTGCAGCATGTCTCTCAACATTGTCTGATGTTTCGTTAGAATCAGATTATACTTTTTTTTAACCTTTTGTTTATTTTTAATGTATTTTTAAAATTTAAATCCAAGTTACTTAACATATAGTGTAATAATGATTTCAGGAATAGAATTGAGTGATTCATGACTTACATATAACACCAAGTGCTCACCACAACAAACGCCCTCCTAAATTCCTATCACCATTTAGCCCATTCCTCCTCCACCCCACCTCCTTCAGCAACCCTCAGTTTGTTCTCTGTATTTAAGAGCCTCTTATGTGGGGTATCTGGGTGGCTCAGTCAGTTAAGCATCCAACTTCGGCTCAGGTCATGATCTTGTAGTTCATGAGTTCGTGCCCCATGTCAGGCTCTGTGCTTATAGCTCAGAGCCTGGAGCCTGCTTCGGATTCTGTGTCTCCCTCTCTCTCTGCCCCTTCCTGGCTCATACTCTGTCTCTCTCTCTCTCAAAAATAAATAAACATTAAAAAATTTAAAAAAGAGTATCTTATGGTTTGCGTTTTAGGAGGGCGTTTGTTGCCTCCCTGTTTTTATATTATTTTTCCTTCCCTTCTCCCATATTCATCTGTTATGCATCTTAAAATTCTATATATGAGTGAAATCATGTGATATTTGTCTATGACTTATTTCACTTGTTTCACTTATTTCATTCTTTTTTATCACCAATATTCCATTGTGTGCATGTGTGTGTGTATACATATACATATACATATACATATACACACACACACATATATATATATATATATATATATATATATATATATATATATATATATCACATCCTCTTCATTCATCAGTCGATGGACATTTGGACTGTTTCCATACTTTGGCTATTGTTGATAGTGCTGCTATTAGGGAGCATGTGCCCCTTGGAATCAGCACTCCTGTATCCTATGGATGAATACCTAGTAGTGTAATTGCTGGGTCGTAGGGTAGTTCTATTTTTAATTTTTTGAGGAACCTCCACGCTGTTTTCCAGTTTACATTCTCACTAGCACCAGTTTACATTCTCACTAGCAGTGCAAAAGTGTTCCTCTTTCTCCACATCCTCACCAAATCTGTTGTTTCCTGAGTTGTTAGGTGTGAGGTGATATCTCACATGTGTGAGATGGTATCTCATTGTGGTTTTGATTTGTATTTCCCTGATGATGAGTGATGAGCATCTCTTCATGTGTCTGTTTGCCATCTGGATGTCTTCTTTGGAGAAGTGTCTATTCATGTCCTCTCCTATTTCTTCACTCGATTATTTGGTTTTTTGGGTGTTGAGTTTGTCAAGTTCTTTATAGAATTTGGATACTAACCCTTTATCTGATACGTCATTCGCAAATACCTTCTCCCATTTTAAAGGTTGCCTTTGCTGATTGTTTCCTTCACTCTATAGACTTTTTATCTTGATGAGGTCCCAATAGTTCATTTTTGCTTTTGCTTCCCTTGCCTCTGGAGATATGTCAAGTAAGAAGTTGCTGTGGCCAAAGTCAAAGAGGTTGTTGCCTGTTTTCTCCTCTAGGATTTCAATGGCTTCCTATCTTATGTTTAGGTCTGTAATCAAGTTTGAGTTTATTTTTGTGTATAGTGTAAGAAAGTAGTCCAGGTTCATTCTTCTGCATGTCACTGTCCAGTTTTCCCAACACCATTTGCTGAAGAGACTGTCTTTTTTTCATTGGATTTTCTTTCCTGCTCTGTCAAAGATTCATTGACCATACATTTGTGGGTACATTTCTGGGTGCTGTCTTCTGTTCCATTGATCTATGTGTCTGTTTTTGTGCCAGTACCATACTATCTTGATGATTAAAGCTTTGTGATAAGCTTGAAGTCTGGAATTGTGATGCCTCCAGCTTTGGTTTTCTTTTACAGGATTGGTTTGGCTATTTGGGGTATTTTCTGGTTCCATACAAATTTTAGGATTGCTTGTTCTAGTTCTGTGAAGAATGCTAGTGTTATTTTGATAGGGATTGCATTGAATATGTAGATTGTTTTCAGTAGTATCAACATTTTAACAATATTTGTTCTCCCAATGCATGAGCATGGAATCTTTTTCCATATTTTTGTGTTTTCCTCAATTTCTTTCATAAGCTTTCTATAGTTTTCAGTGTATAGATTTTTTCATCCAAGTAAAATTAAATTAAATTCCTAGGTATTTTATGGTTTTTGGTATAATTGTAAATGGGATTGATTCCTTGATTTCTCTTTCTGCTGCTTCATCTTTGGTGTAAAGAAATGCAACCAATTTCTGTGCATTGACTTTATATCCTCCAACTTTGCTGAATTCATGTATCAGTTCTAGCAATTTTTTGGTGGAGTCTTTGGGTATTCCACATAGAGTATCATGTCATTTTGAAAGAGTGAATGTTTGAATTCTAGCTTGCCAATTTGGATGCCTTTTATTTCTTTGTGTTGTCTGATTGCTGAGGCTAAGATTTCCAACACTATGTTGAATAACAGTGGTATGAGTGGACATCCTGTCTTGTTCCTGACCTTAGGGGGAAAGCTCTCAGTTTTCCCCCATTGAGGATGATATTAGCAGTGGTCTTTCATATATGGCTTTTATGATCTTGAGGTATGACCCTTCTATCCCTAGTTTCTTGAGGGTTTATAGCAAGAAAGGATGCTGTATTTTGTCAAATGCTTTCTCTGCATCTATTGAGAGAATCATGTGTTTCTTATTCTTTCTTTTATTAGTATGATGTACCACATTGATTGATTTGCAGATATTGAACCAGCCCTGAATCCGAGATATAAATCCCACTTGATCACAGTGAATATCTCTTTCAATGTATTGTTGGATCTGGTTTGTTAGTATCTTCTTGAGAACTTTTCCATCCCTGTTCTTTAGGGAAATTGATCTGTAGTTCTCATTTTTACAGGGGTCTTTGTCTGGTTTTAGAATCAAGGTAATGCTAGCCTCATAGAATGAGTTTGGAAGTTTTCTTTCCATTTCTATTTTTTTCAAACAGCATCAAAGAATAGGTGTTAACTCTTCTTTATATGTTGATAGAATTCCTCTGGAAAGCCACCCAGCCCTAGACTCTTTTTGTTGGGAGATTTTTGATTATTGATTCAATTTATTTATTGGTTATGGGTCTGTTCAAATTTTCTATTTCTTCCTGTTTCAGTTTTGGTAGTTTATATGTTTATAGGAATTTGTCCATTTCTTCCAGATTGCCCAATTTGTTGGCATATATTTTCTCATAATAGTCTCTTATTGTTTGTATTACTGCAGTGTTGATTGTACTCTCTTTCATTCATGATTTTATTTGGGTCTTTTCCTTTTTCTTTTCAATCAATCTGGGTAAAGGTTTAACAATTTTGTTAATTCTTTCAAAGAACTAGCTCCTTGTTTCATTGATCTGTTCTACTGTGCTTTTTGTTTTGTTTTGTTGTTTTTGTTTTTTGGGTTTTTTTTTTCATTTCAGTATCACTGATTTCTGCTCTAATCTTTATTATTTCCCTTCTTCTGCTGGTTTTGGGCTTTATTTGTTATTCTTTTTCCAGTTCTTTTAGGTGTAAGGTTAAGCTGTGTATTTGAGACCTTTCTTCCTTCTTTAAGAAGGCCTGGATTGCTTCCATTTTAGCTTCTGGAGATTTTGGGCTGTTGTGTTTTCATTTTCACTGGCTCCCATGTACTTTTTAGTTTCCTCTTTAATTTTTTGGTTAACCCATTCATTCTTTAGTAGAATGTTAATCTCCAAATATTCATGGTCTTTCCAAATTTTTTCTTGTGTTTGATTTCAATTTTCATAGCATTGTGTTCTGAAAATATGCAAGGTATGATCTTGATCTTTTTGTACTTGTTGAGTGCTGATTTTTGACCCAGTATGTGATCTATTCTGGAGAATTTTCCATGTGCAGTTGAGAATAATGTGTATTCTGCTACTTCAGGATAAAATGTTCTGAATATATCTATTATGTCCATCCAGTCCAGTGTGTCACTCAAATGCATTGTTTCCTTGTTGATTTGCTGCTTGGATCACCTGTCCATTGCTGTAAGTGGGGGGTTGAAGTCCCCTACTATTATGGTATTATTATTAATGATTTTCTTTATGTTTGTTATGAACTAATTTATATTTGGGTGTTCCATGTTGGTTGGGGGGCATAAATATTCATAATTGTTAGATCTTTCTGGTGGATGAACCCCTTAATTATGATATAATGTCCTTCATCTCTTGTTACAGTCTTTATTTTAAAATTTAATTTGTCTGATACAAGTATGCCTACCTCAGCTTTCTTTTGACAACCATTAGCATGATAGATGGTTCTCATCCCCTTACTTTCAATCTGCTGGTGTCTTTAGGTCCTAAGTGAGTCTGTTGTAAGCAGCATATAGATGGGTCTTGTTTTTTTATCCATTCTGAAACCATATGTCTTTTTATTGAAGCGTTTAGTCCATTGACATTTAGAGTTAGTTCTGAAAGATATGAATTTAGTGCCCTTGTGTTGCCTGTAGAGTTGGTGTTTCTGGTGATGTTCTCTGGTCCTTTCTAGCCTTTGTTGCTTTTGGTCTCCTCATGCTTTGTCTTTTCCCCACTCAAAGAGTCCCCCTTGAAATTTCTTGCAGGCCTGGTTTAGTGGTTATGAATTCCTTTGGTTTTTGTTTGTCTGGGAAACTCTATCTCTTCCCCTATTTTGAATGACAGCCTTGCTAGATAAAGAATTCTTAACTGCATATTTTTCTGATTCGGCACGTTGAATATATCCTGTGACTCCTTTCTGGCCTTCCAAGTTTCTGTGGTATATCTGCTGTGATGCTGATCTGTCTTCCCTTATAGGTTAAGAACATTTCCCCTTGCTGTTTTCATAAACCTTTCTTTGTGTATTTTGTAAGTTTGCCTATGATATGCCTTGGTGATGGTCAGTTTTTGTTGAATTTAATGGGAGCTCTCTTTGTTTCTTGGATTTTAATGTCTCTGCTCTTCCCCAGATTAGGAATGTTTTCTGCTACAATCTGCTTTCATAAACCTTCCGTCCCTTCTCTCTTTTCATCTTCTGGGACTCCTATGTTTCAGATGTTATTCCTTTTTAATAAGTCACTGAGTTCTCTAAGTCTTATACCATGATCCTTTGCCCTTGTTTCCCTCTTTCTTTCTGCTCCATTATTCTCCATAATTATATCTTCTATATCACTGGCTCACTGCTCTGCTTTGTCCATCCTTGCCATCATGGCATCCATTCAAGATTGCATCTCGGTTATAGCATTTTTAATTTCATCCTGACTAGATTTTACTTCTTTTATCTCCATAGAAAGGGATTTCATGCTTTTTTCCAATCCCAAATAGTATTCTTATTATCACAGTTCTATATTCTAGTTCAGACATCTTGTTTATATCTGTATTGATTAAGCCCCTGGTTGTCATTTCTTCCTGTTCTGTCTTTTGGGGTGAATTCCTTCATTTTGTCATTTTGGAGGAAGAAAAAATTAAAATTAAAAACAAAACAAAAGATCAAATAAAAGAAGCTAGATCCCAGTGTGTTTTTGTCTGTTTGTTGAAACAAGCTTGATAGTATTGAGAAAAAGGAGAAATAAAAGGAAAAAAAAGTAAGAAAACATTTAAAAATTAAAAATATACACGATAAAATAGACTAAAATAAAATGAAATAAACAATTTAAAAAAATAAAAAATAAAGTTAAAAAAAGAAAATAAAATTTTCTTTCTGTATCCAATAAAGGTGAAAAGAAGAAAAATGAAACCTGAATGAGGTTACATCCAGTTTCTCCTAGAAGTGAAACTATGAGCCTTATATAGTCAGTACACTAAGCAGGTGGAGTGACTTGTGCTGGTCTTCTAGGGGATGTGCTTGGAGAGCACAGTTGGGCAGGGCTTGGTGTAACAGCTTTGTTCTCCACTAGGTGGCACTGATTATCTCAGCTTACTGAGGTAGATCAGTGTGGTGCAAATGCACATGCGCAGGAAAGGTAGAAATGCCTCCATCCAGCTCCCTAGTCTCTGGCACAGGAACTTCGGGTTCTCACTGATTGGTGATCAAGCACCTCTCCTTTGTCTCAGGCCTTCATTTACTCTCCATCTCTACCATGTCCATATCCAAGCTGTCCGCCAGCCAGGCAGCACCTCCCCCCACCCCAGAGTTTTATCTCAGATGGGGTTATATTTCAAAACTCCACACTTCAAAGACCCCTGCAGCTGGTACCCACAATGACTCCCTTCAGGAGACTCTCAATGAGCAATGGTCAGGTGCCAGCTTGGTCCAGAAAATGTTCATGGGATTGCACAGCAGCAGAGGTTCAGAGATTATGGCAAATCACAACACACAGCTAGCACCAGGTTTCACCACACTCTGGTGTTTTGTCCCAATGCTAGTAAACATGGCCGCTCTCTGGGGTCCACTGGGAACTTTGTCTGTGGGGAGGCTGTATGGCCTCTACCAAATGTACTCCAAGCAGGGGAACTGCTTCTCCCTGTGTGGCACATGGATCCCTCAGAGCCTGTTGCCTGCTCCTGGGGATTTGCCCTACTTCCCACCAGAGCACTGCCAGGCACTGAGCTTTGAAAAATCAGACTCTGCGCTCCATTGTTGACAGGATCCTGGTGGTATTAAAATCCTCTCCTTTTCTTCCTGTCAGTGGTTTTAAGGAACAGATTTCTTGTTCGGTCACCTGTGAGTGTTTTCACTCTTTCTCTTTCTCTCCAGTTACTTTTGGGGGAGTACTTTTCTTGCAAGATCCCAATGTGTCATATTCTTCCCCTTTCTCTTTCTCTGTCCTCTCTCTGAAAAAATAGCTCCCTACCCTCTGCGGCTTTTCTCTCCCCCACCATTCATCTCTCCGCACCATTTACTTGCCAAGTTCTGTGACTCAGATTATTCAGATTGTTGTGTTAATCCTCAGATCAATTTCCTAGGTGTTCAAAATGGTTTTGTGCTGATCTAGCTGCATTTCAGGGACGAAACAAGCTCCATGCTGCTCTGCCATCTTAACTCCTCCCCCCACCCCCCAATTATACATTTGTTTTTGGTCAAGTCACTGAAGTAAGGCTGAAGGTTCTGCTTAATGCAGCAAATAAGAAGATTTATGATGTCAGTGTCTCCCAATTTTGATCATATTAGCTTTGATTTCTTGGTGAAAATGGTTATGGCCAGGCTTCTCTATTATAAATTTCCTATTTTCTTCTTTTTATTAATAAATGATATGTGTGGAGATTCTTTAAGATTATTCAAATTTCCTATATGTAATCAAATTTTCACTCACTAGTTTTACCACCCATTAATGTTTTTCCAACTTTATTGGGCATTAGGTATTTCTTAATATTCATTCCACTGTACAGAAGATATTTCTCTTCTTCCTATTTATTTACATATATATATATATATATACATACTTACACACACATATATATATGTATATGAATATATATAGAATTGGCCCCTATATATATATGGGCTAACTAATTCTTGTTCTATGAATTGAGTTATATTTTTACAGTTATTATTTACCTTCATGCTCAAATTCCTCAGGATCTGGCCAGTAGGAAACCCTTCTGTATCCCTTTATTATAGTCTCATCATTTTTTGTGTGTGTACACTTCTTTACCTTCTGTTACAACAGAATGTTCCAGGATCAATTTATATTTCCCCTGCTTCAGTCCTTCAAGTAGGTTCAGTTCCTTTTAATAGAGAATGGTATTTAGAAGCTAAATGGTATTTAGGTATGCTCATTGCAACTGGCATGTCATTGCTTCTAATTGAACTAAGAAAAAGATAAACATAGAAGTTGTTTTTGTTGTCTGATTGCTGTGGCCAGGACTTCCAGTACTATGGTAAATAACAGTGGTGAGAGTGGACATCCCTGTCTTTTTCCTGATTGTAGAGGAAAAGCTCTCAATTTTTCCCCATTGACAATGATATTAGGTGTGGGTTTTTCATTAATGGCCATTATTATGTTGAGGTATGTTCCCTTTAAACCTACTTTGTTAGAAGTTGTAATAACACACACACACACACACTCACACACACCATTTGCAACAGCATAGACGGAGCTAGAGAGTATTATACTGAGTGAGATGAGTCAGAGAAAGACAAATAGCATATGACTTCACTCATATGTAGATTCAAGAAAGAAAACAAACAAGCATAGGGGAAAAAGGGGGGGGGACTAAAAAACAGACTCTTAACTATAGAGAACAAAGTGATGGTTACTAGAAGGGTGGGTGGGGTGACAGGCAAAATAGATGATGCGGATGAAGGAGGGCACTTGTGATGAGCACCAGGTAATATATGGAATTGTTGAATCACTATATTGTACACCTGGAACTAATATTACACTGTGTGTCAGGGCACCTGGGTGGCTCAGTTGGTTAAGTGCCTGACTCTTGATCCTGGCTCAGGTCATGATCTTGTGGGCTTGTGAGTTCGATACCCACATTGGGCTATACACTGTCAGTGTGGAGCACCTGGGATTCTCATGTAACATTTAAAAAAATTACACTGTATGTTAACTAACTGGAATTTAAATAAAAACAAAAAAGTTATTTTTCTATATATTTCTATAAATTATACATTTTTATATTTGATATATTAAAAATCATGACTATATACTGGTACAATTCCAAACCCAAACCATAGAGTTTATTATTTTAGTATTTGTCTTTCTATATTTGTGTAGAATACCACTGTGAACAATAAAACTTAAACTAGAGTTCATATTTTTTACCAGTTATTTCTTGTATGTGTAGTACTATTTATATATAGTAAAATGCACAGATTTTGTATCCAATTTGATCAGTTTTGACAAATGAGCATACTTATGTAACCCACATCCTATCCAGGTATAGAATATTTTCTTTGCCTTAAAAAGTTTCTTCATTGCCATTTCTGATTTTTTTCACCATGTATTAATTTGGCCTATTCTGGAACTTCATGTAGATAAAATTGCAGTTTATGCTCTTTGGATTTGACTTTTTGCTCAATGTGTCCATGAAATTTTATCTTGTGTTTGTGTGTATCAGGGTTGTAGTTCATTCTTTTTTGTGGCTACTAATATTCTATTGCATGAATATACCATATTTTAAAAATGTTCCCAAGATTGGGGTAGTTTTCTGTAAAGGTGGTATAAATCATATGTTTTCATTTTGGGAGGATGCACACTTAGGAGTAGAACTGCTGAATCATATATGCTTACCTTTATTAGAAATTGCCAAAATATTTCCCAAAATTATTCTACCATTTTACACTTCTACTGGCAGTGCATGAGTGTTGCTTTATAATCTCATCATTTTAATTTTAGCTCCTCTAGTGTGTGTTATGGTATTTCATTGTGGGGGAATTTTTTATATCCTGCTGATTGATGATATTGAGTATTTTTATGTACTTACTAAATTACATTCGTATATGTTGTTTTGTGAATCAGGTATTCAATTCTTCAGTTTAAAAAAAAGGAAAAAAAAACTTCTTCCATTACATATGCATTCTAAATATATATCCTTTGTCAGATTTATGTAGGGTAAATATTTTTTCCAAATTCGTGCCTTGCCTATTTACATTCTTAGTGGTGTCCTTTGATAGGTAGATGTTTATAATTTTGACAGTCTAATTTATCTATTGTTTTTGTTTTATGGTTACTGCTTTTTGTGTCCTGTCCAAAAAAATTTGCTTATCTCCACATCTTGAGGATAATGTCCTACATTTTATTCTAGAAGCATTATATATTTAGCTTCTTTGTATAGACATCTAAGTCATCCAGAATTAATGTTTGAACATACAGTGAGGTAAGGATTGGGGGTCTTTTTATTCTATATTGAGAAGGTGTGCCAATACCATTTGTTGAAAAACTTTAATTTCCTCCAGTGAAACACTTTGGGGTCTTTGTCAAAATCAATTGTTTATATATAGGTGGGTCTATTTCTGCGCTTTTTATTCTGTTCCTTTGATCTATTATCCTATGCCGATATTGTACTGTCTAGAGTAATGAAGCTTCATAGTAATTCTTTTATTTTTTTTAAACTTTTTTTTTTCCAACATTTA
Organism: Felis catus; assembly: GCF_018350175.1. Classification (NCBI taxonomy): domain Eukaryota; kingdom Metazoa; phylum Chordata; class Mammalia; order Carnivora; family Felidae; genus Felis; species Felis catus. The sequence goes on along the minus strand of NC_058374.1, from coordinate 65,970,415 downwards.
TTTATTTTTGGGACAGAGAGAGACAGAGCATGAACGGGCGAGGGGCAGAGAGAGAGGGAGACACAGATTCGGAAACAGGCTCCAGGCTCTGAGCCATCTGCCCAGAGCCCGATGCGGGGCTCGAACTCACGGGCCGCGAGATTGTGACCTGGCTGAAGTTGGACGCTTAACCGACTGTGCCACCCAGGTGCCCCCATAGTAATTCTTAAAGTCAGGTAGTATAAAGTCTCTAATTATATCCTTTTAAAAAATTATTTTGGTAAAAAATGATTAAAAAATAAATTTTTATGTGGAATTTAAGAAACAAAACAGATGTACATATGGGAAGGGCAGGGAAAAAGAGAAGAGAGGGAAACAAACCACAAGAGACTCATAATAGAGAACAAACTATGGGTTGATGGGGGGAGATGGTTGGAAGATGGGCTAAATGGGTGATGGGTACTAAGGAGGGCACTTGTGATGAGCACTGGGTCCTGTATGTAAGTGATGAATCACTAAATTCTACTCCTGAAACGAATATTGCACTGTAGGTTAACTAACTAAAATTTATATTAAAAAATATATTTTGGCTATTCTAAGTTCATTAACTTTCAATTAAAAAGTTTTATAAATAGCTTGTCCATTTCTATATTTTAAAATGTCCCTTGGTTTATGTTTGCAGTTGCAATGAATTTATAAATCAATTTGGGGGAACTGATATCTTAAAAATATTTATTCATCTGATAAATCATACAACTCCTTTTGTTATTTTGTTTTGTTTTGTTGAGTAAAGTTGACACACAATGTTAGATTAGTTTCAGGTGTACAATATAGTGATTCTACAAGTTTCTACTTTATGCTATACTCACAAGTGTAGCTACCATCTGTCACCATACAGCACTATTACAAAACAAATAAATAAACAAATAAAAGGCAGAAACATACCCATAAATACAGAGAATCAACTGATGGTTGCTAAATGGGTGGGAGTGGGGGGATGGGCATAATAGGTGAAGGGGAGAGGGATTTACAGCCTTCCTGTTCTGGAATGTATTAAGCCACGGGAATAAAGACACAGCATAGGGAATATAATGGCAATTTGTCTTTAAAAATTCTGCAGTGTTCTATAGTTTTCAGTGCAACGGTCTCTTACTTTTTCTTAAATGTATTCCTATGTATTTTATATTTTTTGTAATATCATTAATGGGAATTTTTATAATGTTGTTTTTAGTTGTTTTCTGCTATCATACTGAAATACAGTGAACTTTAATTCAATTGTTGTAACCTGTAAACTTGATAAATTTACTTAGTAGATTTTTTCTTTTGTGTGTGTGTGTCATGTTTTTACTTAAATTTGTTTGTTAACATATAGTGTAATACTGGTTTCAGGAGAAGAATTTAGTGATTCATCACTTACATAGGGGACCCAGTGCTTGTCACAAGTGCCCTCCTTAATACCCATCAACCATTGAACCCATCCCTGCCCTCCCCTCCTCCATCAACCCTCAGTTTGTTCTCTATAGTTAAGAGTCTCTTATGGTTTTCCTCTCTCTATTTTTTCCCCTTCCCCTTGGTTCTCTATTTTGTTTATTAAATTCCACGAGTGGAATCATGTGGTAGTTGTCTTTCTCTGACTTATTTCACTTAGTATAATATACTCTGACTTCACTCATTTCATCTTTGCAAACGTCAAGGTTTCATTCTTTTTAATGACTTAGTAATATCCCATTGTGTATGTATGTATATAGACTAATACCTTGGCTTGTGAGCATAATTTGTTCCAGAAACATGCTTGTAATCCAAAGCACTCATATGTCAAGGCCAATTTCAAGAACTATTGGCTCAGTTGTGATCATGTGACATTCGTCATCACGTACTTCTCATAATGCGAGGTGTCACTCGTTTACCAAGTTAAAATTTATTAGAAATACTTGCTCACCTTGTGGAATGCTCATAGAGCAAGTTACAATCCAAGGTTTTACTGTATATGTAAATGTACCACCTGATATATATATATGTGTGTATATATATATATATATACACACACACACATGCGCGCACGCACACACATACACTGTTCTTTATATATAACATATATGTATCACCTCTTCTTCATCCATTCATCAATCAATGGATATTTGGACTCTTTCCACAATTTGGCTATTGTTGATAATGCTCCTATAAACATTGGGCTGCATGTGCCCCTTCAAATCAGTATTTTTGTATCCCTTGGATAAATACCTAGTAGTGCAATTGCTAGGTCATAGGGTACTTCTATTTTTAGCTTTTGAAGAACTGCTATACTGTTTTCCAGAGTGGCTGCACCAATTTGCATTCCCACCAACAGTGCACAAGGGTTCCCCTTTTTTTCATTCCTGGCATACCTCTGTTGTTTCCTGTGTTGTTAATTTTAGCCATTCTGACAGGTGTGAGGTGATATCTCATTGTGGTTTTGATTTGTATTTCTCTGATGATGAGTGATGTTGAGCATCTTTTCATGTGTCTGTTAGCCATCTGGATGTCTTCTTTGGAAAAATGTCTCTTCATATTGCCTGCCTATTTCTTAATTGATTATTTGTTTTTTGGGTGTTGAATTTGATAAGTTCTTTATAGATTTTGGATATTAACCCTTTATCAGATATGTCATTTGCAAATATCTTCTCCCATTCTGAAGGTTGCCTTTTAGTTTCGTTGATTGCTTGCTGTGCAGAAGCTTTTTATTTTGATGAAGTCCTAATAGTTCAAGTTTGACCTTATAGATTTAATAGCTGCTTTCCAGATTCCTTAGATCAGAAGTTACAAAATATGGCATGTGGAATAAATCTGGATCACTGTTTCTATAAATAAAGTTTTATTTGAACACAGACATGCTCATTCACCTACATATTTTCTATGGTTGTCTACACAAGAGTTGAATACAACAGAGTCCACAAGGTCTAGACAACACACAATATTTACTATCTGGCTCTTTATAGAAAATTTCTGTCAACCCATGCCCAAGATTTAATTACATATTTAATAATAGCTTTTTTGAAAAGAGAAAATTTTACTCCTTCCTTTCCAACTTCTGTGCCTTATATTTATATTAATTTTAATTTTTTATTCTTTTTCCTAGCTGTATCCACTCACTATGACACCCCCCACCCAGTAGAGTACTGAATATAAATAGTGAAAAATGGTGATCTTTGCTTTGGTCCTGTTCTAAAAGGAACATATTAAGTACTGTATGTTGTCATTAGCATAACATTATCTATGGGTTTGTCATTAATATTTTTGAATAGACTGAGGAATTTTACTTTTATTCTGTATTTTCTGAGAATTTTTATAATTTTTTTTTTTTTTTTGCTTTTTAACATGTTTTTTCTTTAGCTGCTGATAATATATTTGTTTTCCCCTATATTCTGGTAACATAATAAATTTCCTTAATTGAGCATTTGCAAGTAAAAAGATCTTTGACTTTCTGAATAAATTCTAGTTGATAATAATATATTATTTGATTTTCAATATTTTTCTGAGAGTTTTTGCATTTATGCAAATGACATATGTTTTGAAAATTCTTTTCTTACATCACTTTTATCTGGTTTTTGTACTTGAGTTATGCCTGTCTTACAAAATAAGGTGTGGATTTTAGATATCCATAACTCCATGTTTTTTTTTTTTTACCTAGATTGAGAATCTTTTCTTTATAATTGGAGTTTTAAATTCATTAACATTTAATGTAATTATTGATTCATTTAGATTTAGAACTATTATTTTGTTCCTTATATTTTATTTAGTCCATCTGCTCATATGATAAAGGCATCTGTTCAATTTTTTTGATGGTCCAGTCCTACTTTTTTGCCAACTTATAAATTAAATGTTAATTAGTATTCTATTGCAACTTCTCTTTTGGATTATCACCCTTACCTTGTTGTTTTATATTTTATTGGTTGCTCTAGGGATTGCAATATGCATCCTTAACTTCCACAGTGTCTTAGAGTTGATATTTTACCATTCCACAAGAAATTTAAGAATCCAGCAATTGTATAGTTTTCTATAACCTTATACTTTGAGATGTTGTCAAATATATTGCCATACATATATTAAAAGCCCCATGATGATTGTTAGAATATTTGTTTTAGACAGTCACCAGGCTTTGAAAGAAATTAAGAAGAAAAATGTAGTTTTTATATTTACTCACATATTCACTATTTCTGGCATTTTTTTATTCCATCATGCACATTAAGTTTACATGGAGTGTGTATCCACTTCAACAAAAATAAGTCTTTAATATTTCCTTTACTACAGGTCTGTTGGCAAAAAATTCTTTCAGTTTTTTTATTGAAAAATATCTTAAAATTTCCTTCATAATTCAAGGATACTTTCACTGCATATAAAATCCTAGTTGCTGGTGCCTGGGTGGCTCAGTCGGTTAAGCTTCCGACTTCAGGTCAGGTCATGATCTCACAGTTTGTGAGTTTGAGCCCCGTGTCAGGCTCTGTGCTAACAGCTTGGAGCCTGGAACCTGCTTTGGATTCTTTGTCTTCTTCTCTCTCTGCCCCTCCCTCACTCATGCTGTCTCTCTTTCTCTCTCTCTCTCAAAAATAAATATTTTAAAAAATAATAAAAAATAAAAAAATAAAATCCCAGTTGATAATCACCCCTTTCACATATCACTTTAATGATGGTATTCCATTATCTTCTGACATACATTATTTCTCATGAAAGATCTGCCATTTGCATGGTTTTCCTCCTGTGGCATTTCTCTATTTTCAAAACTTTCCCTTTATCTTTGGGTTTTAGCAGTTTGACAATGGGTTTAACAGTTGACAAAAATACTTACAGGTATTTTTTTTATATATTCATACTTCTTAGATTTTTAATTTGGTATTTTTTTAGTAAATTTGGGCAACTTTTCAGCCTACATCAAGTATATTTTCTATCCCATTTGTTTCTTATTCTCTTTCTTCTTGACTCTAATTTCACATATGTTAGAATGCATAATACTATCTCACATATTAATTATACCTTATTTTTAATGCCTTTTTTGTTTATTTCTGCAGAGTGAGTAATGTCTATTACTCAGTCTTTAAACTCAGGGACTCTTTCTTCTCTTGCATCCAATCTTATGTATGGCTGTTCAGTGAATTTTTCATGTCACATATTTAATTTCTTGCTTATAGAATTCTTATTTGATTCTTTTTATAGGCTCTATCTCACTGCTAATATTCTCCCATCTGTTCATATGTCCATCCATTATGACAAATTTTTAACATCTCTGTATATATTTGCATTAGTTCATTTTATTTTTTTTTAATTTTTTTTTAACGTTTATTTTTGGGACAGAGAGAGACAGAGCATGAACGGGGGAGGGGCAGAGAGAGGGGGGGACACAGAATCAGAAACAGGCTCCAGGCTCTGAGCCATCAGCCCAGAGCCTGACGCGGGGCTCGAACTCACGGACCGCGAGATCGTGACCTGGCTCAAGTCGGACGCTTAACCGACTGCGCCACCCAGGCGCCCCGCATTAGTTCATTTTAAATACCTGTCTGCTAATTCCAACATCTGGATTATTTCTCAGAGTTTGTTTCCACTGACTGCTCTCTCCCTTCAGATATGTTTCATATTTTCCCACTTCTTTTCGTGTCAAGATTATTTAAATTTATTGTGTGATAGACACTGTAGACACAATGTGATTCAGACTCTGAATTTAGCTGTTTTCCTTTAGAGAGAGTTAAGGTATTTGAGTTTTGTTTTGTTTTTTTTCATACTGTAACTTAATTTTCTGATCAATTAATCTTAACCTTTCAAATTTTGTGTTTGAATTTTGCTAGCACTCTTCAAGAGTAGCCATTACTATACTGGTAAAAAAAAAAGGTCCTATTCCTAAGACTTAGCTTTACTTCAGTATCAACTAAATAAATCTGTTGTTCAGCAAAGTATCCTTCCTATAGATGTTCAGAAATCCCATGTATCAAAGTGTTGTGGGAACTTCAGAATCTCCATTCAGCTCACAGATTTGCAGGAGCTATTTTATATGTGAACTCACAGTGTTACACTGTCAGATGTTCAACATCTAAAAATAGCTGCTTCCTATATCTCTCTCACATGTGCATACACACATACAATTTCCAATTACAAGGTATTTTTCCAATAGAAATCTATTTACCTAGTTTTAGATCTGTTTTCAATATATCTTAAACTTCACGCTATTACCAACCAATATATAACCATAATATTAAACTATCCATCCATAAAGGAGACTATAATTTCTTACTTCAATCTTTGAAAGCCCTAACATTGATTCTGTGCTCTGCTTGGTAGAGTTACAATTCTTATTGATAAGTCTGAACTCATCTTCTGGCTTCTTTGATTTCTCATGGATAGCCAAATTGTTAGATAAAAGCTGTGACACTGGGTGAGTTTTTCTGTATACATGTATGAGAGACTATTAGATTGTAAGATTTATTATCCCCAAAGTAAACAAACAAAAAAACAAAAATGTGACAGTACAAATGCGACAGTAGCACCTCATGGTTATTTATATTGAATGTTTATAATTGGTGAACAAATGTGGATTTGAGGGTAAAAATGAAAATAGTGTCATTGATTTACCAAGAGAAGAAGAAGTACTGAATGAGATAATTTTAAGAAAAGAGAGATTGAATATGTATTGGGAAAGGGGAGTGGTTAGTAGGTACAGAATAAGGTCAAGAACTCTGCCAAAAACCACACTAAGGTTATACTGTGACATTTATATTCACCTTAATGTCTATGACATGCATTAGAGGTCAGTGATGAAACTCTGGAAACAACATGTTGCATTAAAGTTAATTTAAATTTCTTCCAGTAAGGATTAGAGCTATACTGATTGCTAACTCAATGATAAATGAAGTGAGCTGAATGTGGATTGGTAAGCATTCAATGTCAAAACAGGGATGATCAGTATTTCTCCTTTTGCCTCTCATAGTTTCTGACTACTATAAATCAGCTTTTTCTTTTTTTATTTTAGAGAGAGGGAATGTGTGAGTGGGGGAGAAGGGCAGAGGGGGGGAGAGAGAGAAAGAGAGAGAGAGAGAGAGAGAGAGAGAGAGAGAGAGAGAGAGAGAGAGAATCTTAATTGGTCTCTATGCTCAGTACAGAGCCTGATGCAGACCACAGTCCCACAACCCTGGGATTATGACCTGAGCTGAAATCAACAGTCAGAAGTTCAACCAACTGAGCCACCCAGGCACCCCTAAATCAGCTTTTCTTGAAGCTCTTAAAAATTTTTTTTAACATTTATTCATTTTTGAGAGACTAAGAGAGACATAGCGTGAGTGGAGGAGGGGCAGAAAGAGAGGGAGACACAGAATCTGAAGCAGGCTCTGAGCTGTCAGCACAGAGCCCGATGTGGGTTTCAAACTCATGAACCGTGAGATCATGACCTGAGCCAAAGTTGGACCCTTAACTGACTAAACCACCCAGGTGCCCCAAAGCCCTTTTAATTTAAAGTAAGCTATATTTTCCTCCCTGCACATACATGACTCAGTTTATGAAGATGGTTTTTAATAAACATAAATTTCTGGAAAATAGTTTAGTACAAAGACCACTGGCTATGAAGATTAAAACAAATAGCAACAACAACAATAACAAAGAACATTTGAACCCTGAATCTGTTGCTGGATAGTAGTATAATCTTAGGTTAGTTTTACTTAACTTCTTTGAATATAAATTTCCTCATCTATAGAGTTTAGAGTAACTCCTGTTTCACAAGATGGGTGTAAGAATTAAATATAGCTAGAGCTAGAGATGTATATTACCTGGCACAATGCCTGACACACAATAGATTTACAGTAAATAGTTAGTCTTTCTTTATTCATGACCACATATTTTCTAGACCAGGACTCAGCAATTTTTTTCTATTAAGGGCCAGATACTGAATAATTTAAGTTTCGTGAACAATACTAACTCTGTCATAACTACTCTATTCTGCCATTGTAGCCTCAAAGCAGCTTTAGAGTGTATGTAAAGGAATGAGCATATCTTTCTTTGTTGATTAAACTTTATATACAAAGTTGGTAGCAAATCAGATTTGGCCTGTAGGAATGGTAGCTTGTAGACTTCTGGACTAGATTAAGGAAAATGGTGGGGTTTTTTGCTTGTTTGCTTAGATAGTCATTGGATCTATATTTTAAAATCCCCAAGGTTTAAAAGATACAGAAATAGCATGCTCCATCTGTTCTCTTCATGTTTAACATGTTTGATCAAGACAAAACTTCACTGTACATTTTTCTGTGCTTATCATGGTATGTTTACAATCAAATTTCCTTGGTAAAAGTATGATTTCATTATGACACCTTTTTCAATTTTAGAGGACAAAACTTTTTAAAGTAACATAAAGCCTATTTTTCTTATCTTACAAATAATAATGTTTTGTCTGGATACTTCTCTCTAGACTTCGTGTGAATTCATTGACAAATGGAAACGACTATATTTGGATATTATTCTTTGTCCTAATGAGTGTGCAGCCTTCATCCTGGCTTCTAGTGCGATAATAAGAACTTCTCTTCTTTGTTTTTCAAATGCAGCCTAGTATGATATGAAGGAAATATAAAGGGGAAAAGATATTGGCTTAGAAATCAGAAGAATTGTATTCTAACCCAGGATTTATGACTACCTTAGTGTTATATTAGCCAAAATATTTAAGGATGCATATATTAAAGCCTACCTTTTATGAGATTGCCATCAGCTTTAACCTTTTTCTCCAAACCTGTTATCCTTATGAATTTATTTTTTTTGTCATTCTCAAAGTTACTATTTTTGGTTTTTCTTACTTTCCTCTTATTTTCCTTAGCCAAATACTTCTAAATTCTTATTTATGCAGCATTTGTTGGTTTATAAGTTTTGGGGTGTGCATTATTTAATTTGGTTTTCACAACCACTAGTGTGAACAATAAGACTTTTAATCCTCTTATTTTATAAATGAAGAGTTAAGTGATAAAATAATTTAAACCAATGAATTTAAGGTCATAGAGTTAGAAGACAGAATGAGGACTAAGATCATGCCCTCTCACTACTCACTCACTCATTTCTCTGCAGGGGTTCTGAGGAGTCTCTGTGCTAGATTTCCAGGTGTTGTGTCTTATACTTACCTTTGTAATATTCTGAATTTCCCTGTGGGAACTGTCACTGTTGACATAGTGACAGAGGAAGATGAGGAGGAGCTAAAACCATTATCGAGAATACTACAATGACTTCTGGGATAAGAAATTCCAGAAGGTGAGTGAGTCCAGGGGAAGACACTGGATGCCATGGAAAGGATTTTTAAGGATTTCTTGGTCTGGATGTTGGCAACGTAGCTATTTTTTTCTAGTTTCTAAGAGAGATAAATTTAATGACCTTTACTTTGTTTCTTTGTCCTTCATGCCCTATTCAGCCACATTATCATAAATATTTGGCAATGTGATAAGAGAATGCTATTTTCTTTAACAATCAAATAAAGATTGAATCTAAAAAATAACTTTTTTCTTTGTTTATTGGGCAAGGAAGTACCTAATAACATTTCTACTGTCATTAAAATTCCATATTTTCTCTTTTAGCAAATAGAATGATTAGAATTTTAGGACTCTGATCAGTTACTAAAACCCTCCTTCATTAGTCTTTTTTAAAATTTTTTATTCAAAAAACATTTTTTAAATGTTCATTTATTTTTAAGAGAGAGAGAGACAGAGTGTGAGCGGGGAGGGGTAGAGATATAGGGATATCCAGAATCTGAAACAGGCTCCAGGATCTGACCAGTCAGCACAGAATGTGGGGCTCAAACCCATGAACTATGAGATCATGACCTGAGCTGAAGTCAGATGCTTAATGGACTGAGCCACCCAAGTACCCCTGTAAGTCCTTTTAATTCACCTTTATTTGCCCTCATTTAAGATACCTTCTTGTATTTTATGGAACAACAGATGAGATTTCACAAACCATCGCTATTGTTATGAATACTCCTCTTCTATTTCCCTTCTTAGCTTTACTAACATTATAGAACAGGGGTTTGGGTCCATTATTATTTAACCTTTCTATAGAATTTTCAGTATTAAGAATCTCCTGACCCACATATCTCTGGGGATATTTTTGGAGGTAAATTTCTGGACCTTAAACATTTTTAATATATAGGCTGCTAGCTGTGGGAGTCATGTAAGTTGAGCCTAAGATGCAGTGGTCCCTACCTTTAAGTAACAAAAAAATGAACCAATTTTGGCATGTTACTAAGTACCTAGTATCCAGGGAGAACTATAGTGAAATATCTAATACATCTTTCTTGGGAAGCTATCTTTTAGTCAAATATTAATCCCCCAAATATTTATCAGATTTCTCCTTGTATTGAAAAGCATTTATATTTTATACAAATTTTATATAAATATAATCAGATGGATAGGTAGACATTGATATTTACTGCAAACACAAAGAACTTAAGATATTCTGCATACTATTTAAATGATCTTGCTTTAATTATCTCCCCATAGAACTTTCTGGGAAAACTCAAACTCCCCTTGTTGGAGCTTATGTGGGATCTATGCTTAATTTTCTTTTGTGGGTTAATTTGACTTTTGGATTGTGTGAATGAAATTAAAGGGCAAATGAATATTAGCTTAGTCTTTGCTTTCTAGTGCTTTTATGAAGAATAAACATGAAATTTGTCTTGACATTCTGTAAAACAGAGCATACATCTTTATTTTGAATTTTTCCCACTTTTAGTAACATGGTGACTGAAGAAAGTAAGGTGCAGTATACTTAGGGAATAAATAAAATATTTAAAACTAAGAAAGAGTGATTAGGAAATAAAATATACTACTAGTTGATCTAAGCTGGTGAATGAGGGCTAAAGATAAATAGGTATAGTAAACTTAATAACATGAAAATGTGTAAATTTGTTTTAAAAACCACAGGAAAATGAACTTGGTGAAATTACACAAAAAGTATGTCACTTGGCTAATTTAATCCAGAAGACAAAATGATCAGAAAATGAGATGAAGGGAAAGATTTGGAATACAAGCTAAGAATAAATAAGAGATGAAAAATATCACCATCTGGAAGATTTTAAAAACAAATTAAAGAAAATGTTATTTAAGAACATGATAAAACAGCAAGATAAAACATGAATAAATTCAGCTCAGTAATATTTTAAAAAGTTAAATGTAATAGGTAAAATTTTAAGGAAAATGTTTCAAAGATGGACAGTATATTAGAAAAAAAGTTTTAAAGCCTGAGGTCAGCCAAAATTACCTCCTAAAGTTAGAGGAAAAGTAATTTTAAACAGTGGTACTTTTCAGGGTGCAAAGGTTAACATTCCCTGGAAAAGTATGCAGGGTCATTGAGTGGAAGGCAGTTGAAGCAACCTTCTGACCTTGTAGTGAGTTCCATTCTCTTGACTAGAGCTCATTTCAAAGAGGTTTATGTTGGTTGATATTTCTTGTGACTGATTCTCAATGTAGCCATTCTTGAGGCAGAGATATCTCCTTCCTTAAACCTATATCCCACAGGGAAGGCCAGACAATAGGCAGATGATAACCTTTAGTCCTTACTAGGATCTAAAGTACAAATTTCAGCAACAGATGATGTACCTTAGATGATTTCAATGGTTTTCATTTCCATCCTTTTTTGGAAATCTCTTTTGAGTGATTTCTTTCTGTGGGAAACAGAAAACAAGGCAAAGATAAGGACATGTCATAATTGAAGCATTAAATGAATTTCAAATTTTAGAGTCAAGAAAGTTACTATAAATTGTTCTAAAACCCAGTTCAGTCTGTTCTCATTCAGTAAAATCTAATGTGTCCCAGGGAAACAGGACCAAGGATTAAGCCAGGTAGCTGTGGAATCATGACCTCCTTTCTCTCCCAGACTATCATAGGAGGAATGGGGCTTTCCATTGCAGTGCACTGTGTAACTTTACTTATGACAGGATGAGCTGTGTCTGCCCTTGATAAAGAGCATGGAGAACACAATGGAGGCAATGGAGAAGACACAGTGAATTCTAGGTCATGAAGGAATGTCTTCACCAAGCTTCACAATACTGAGCTTGAAATGCAGCCCACCCAACTCCACCTTTCAACCCTCAGAGGCCATCTAATCAATTTCTGTCCCCGGGTACTCAAGTTAAACATCTTAATTTACTGATTAATATCTGCCAATGAGATATACGGTAGGGATTTTTTATTCCTGACAATTCAGATTCCACTTTCCAGGGAGGAAAACTAGGGCAACTTCCTTTAATTTTTTTTTTGCCTTAGTTTTTGTGACTGTAATGTGGGGGGAAATAATGTTTAGGGGACACATTTATTAAATATTTAATATATGCTATAGTTGTTCCAAGTTTGTTGATATTGATCTTCTAATTCCCAGGACAATATTTAAAAGAGTGTTTTATTATTACCTGCCTGTTTATAGGTGAGTATAACAAAATTAGAGAGGTTAAGTAACTTGCTCTAAATAAGTATCAGGGTAGTGATTAGAACTCAGATTGCAGCCTGTCAACCCCATACAGTGAGGATATAATATGACTAAGTATGTGAAATGACATCATAGCATGCTGCCTTGCATGTGGTATTCATTAATAAACATTGGCTTTTGAGAATTATTGTTATCTCTTACCAATAGTTTACTATAATGACCAATTTCTTTCCTGAGCTCTCCTTTGGTTGAGAAGAAATGAACAAATCTCTGGGAGAGATGTGGCTCAAGTGTCTTTTTTTTCTTCATATCCTTGCCCATCACCAGCAATCCTGATTATTTTGGGCTGGAATCTGAAATCACTTTCAATTCATTTGCTCTATGCTTTGTTTTTTAGAGTGATGTTAGCAGAAGAAAGGGGCCATGTTTCTTGGGGTTCCACATCTGACATAGTATAAACTATTTCAGAAGATATTTGTTCACTTAACCATTCATTTAATGATGAATATATTTACTGTCTATAATGTGCACAGGTGAACAAAATAAGTAAAGACCCTATGGGTTTTTTATGTTATCCTGATTGTATTTTTTTTTCATGTTGTTATGTACGTGTTATGTGAGTGTATGTCCTATGTATCTGTATTATACATATTGTGTCACACACAGACACGTACACACATATACTATGTGTATGCTATCCAAGATGATACTAATAAGTTAATCCTCCTAAATCATTGCTTTTGTCATGACACTTTCATATTCAAGCAGTGTTTGTCTTCCCTCTATTTAAATGTTGAGTCAAAGCTCCATAGACCAGGTTTTAAAATTCTCCAAAACCGAATTCCAAACTATCATCCCAATCTTACTTTTTACATGTGGTCAATACAATCATTGTATTCCATTTAATCTGCTATAATTTTTCCCCCTAAGTACAGCCTGAAAACTCTGGGAGCTAACTTCTACTTCTGGCCAAAATAAACAGGACAAAAATAGCAGGAACTAGATTAACCCTTCTACCATAAATAACTACACACACACACACACACACACACACACACACACACACACAACCAACAACCAGACAAAATATATGAAGTAACGGTTTTCAGACGTTATACAAGCAGGCATTGCACAAAAATAATCATGTGAGAAAGGCAAATTCCCCACAATTGTCCCCTGTCCCCCTTTTCCCTTCTTGGAGTTTTCTTCTTAAAGGTATTTCTAGACACAGCACTGGGAGAGGACTCCAGAGTGAACGTGGTGGTTTCCTAAGTTGATGTGATAGAATGGGGTCTATGGAGGTTTCAGGCGGCTGGACTTCACAGGGCAGAATGCCACAGAAAGAGAGCACAGGAAAAGAGCCACAGAGAGCTGTAGAAGTTGCCCTTTGAATCATCAGCTGATACTGATCGGCATGTATTTGTGAGGAATTACCAAAGGTGGAGGAAAGAGCCATCTTAAAGGAAAGCACAACAATCCCTGAAGCTTAATAGAGCCCGGAATTGTTTGTTTTCTACTCTAGCAAGAGTAGAAAAAAACATCATAATACATGAAGCATCAGGTACTTAGAAGGATATTGCCTCAGTAGTGGAGTGTAATTAGCCCAAGACTAACAGCTGTTCTAGTCCACATAACAGTGCTTGAAACCAAACCTTAAAAGGGTAAACCAGTTTCCAAGTAACTTCATTGCACCCCAGTGCAAAGTTTAAAGGTATTTTTTTTAATTCAAGAATATTCAGCACTTTTAAAAATTCTCAATATGTGGCATTTGACTGAAAATTACTAGGTATATAAAAAGCATTGTTTTTCAGTACATAAGAATGAACCCTGACTGAAACAACTGGGTAAAAGTTTTGGAGCTATGTGAATTTCTTTACCTCCTTCATACAATTCACAAAAAGCTGGTATAATTAAGGTAAGTTGATCCCAGTGCAGGAAATGAGCCATATGTATAGAAAGAAACATTGTGCTCACATGTCTTTTTCTAAGAAATTAGGAGAGTAAATTAATGATTAGAACTTGAATTCACAGAGGACACCAATATCTGTTTCAGCCTTTGGTTTTCAGCACCATGGTGGAGGTAATGGAAAACAAGTGTGTGCACCTTGAATAAGACTGCCCCCCGCCCCCATCATTTGCTGCATTGGCCCCAGTGTCATCATTTCACTTCAAACCTCATTTCTTTTCCTGTCTCCCCACTGAGACCTTCTGTTAATGGAAGTACCTTACCTACTCCCAGAAGAGGGTGCCACTGAACAAGCTGCCTACATGGCCCTCCTCAACCTCTCCTAAATTATTAACTATTCCCTTCTTCTGCTTTAAAATTTTTCCTATGCCTGTGGAGAGGAGGAGCCAAGATGGCGGAACAGCATGGAAGTTTTTTGTGTGTCATGTGTCCATGAAATATAGCCAGACCAACACTAAACCATCCTGCACACCTAGAACACTGACGAGGATTAACACAACAATCTGCACAACCTGAACCACAGAATTCAGCAGGTACAAGGCACGGAGAGGTAAACTTGGGGAGCAAGAAGCTGCAGCAGGCAAGGAGGTACTTTTGCAGGCAAAGAGAGGACACAGACGGCGGTGGTGGGGGAATATGGGAAAAGCACCCCTCCCCAAAATCAGCTGAAGAGAGAGTGGAAAATTGGAAACAGCCACAGGGAATAAACTAAAAAGGGAGAAAGAAGAAAGGAGAGGGTTTAAATTCCATTAAGACTGTAAACAAGGGGAGCGCAAAGGCCGCAACACCGCAGCTCAATACCTGGTGGTGCTCTGGTGGGAAGGGCGGATCCCCAGGAACAGAGTGGGGTCCGGGAGGTTCTCGGGCCACACGGGGAAAAGCGGTTCCACTGCTGGAAGGACATTTGGTAGAGACTGTTGAAGCCACCTGGTCCCAGCAGACCCTAGAAAATGGCCACATTCGCTGGTGTTGGAACAAGGTCGTTAAAGGTGAAGCCAGGTGCCAGATGTGTGTTGATTTCCCATAATCCCTGAAATGCTGCTGCTACACTGTCTCGCGAACTTTTTCTGGGACGGGCTGGCACCTGGCCACAGTCTCGGGGCACTGGCAGCAGCAGGGTCCAGCAAGCGTTCCTGGGTGCAGCCGACATTTGGCCATTGCTCAGTGAGACCCTCCCACAGAGGGGCAGAACAGGTCAAAGCCGCAGTCCTTCAGAAGTAAGGAGCCGGGGAAAACAGCCCCATCTGAGACAAAACTCGGGAGACAGGTACTGCCTGGGGCCTGGTCACGAAGAGTGAAAAAGTGGCAAGTGGACAAAAGCTGAAGGCAGAGGACGGGGAGAACAGAGTTCAACTAGAGACTGGGTAGTTGGGTGGTACAATTTTCACCGCTCCTGCGTATGCGCATACCCACCTACCAGCACCACAACACTCCACCTCAGTAGGCTACCAGCGCCATCTAGTGGAGAACAGAGCCGTTACACCGACCCCGCCCAACTGGGCAAACCTCACTCTTCAAGAACACAACTCTGTCTGCTTAGTTTATGGACTATAAAGTCCTTCATTGTCTGACTTCTAGGGAAAAATGAAGTAATTTCAGTCCTATTTCAATCTGTTAGCAGGTTCATCTACTCAATTTTCTTTTTTTTTCTCTTTTTCACTTGTTTTTTTCTTGAATACAGAAAAAGAAAAAAATTCATTTTTATTTTCAATTTTTATTAAAAATATTATTCTTTAATTGTTTTACTGTATTTTTTATTTTTGTTTAATTTTTTTCAAATTCAATTTTACTTCCATCACTTTATTTTAGTCCACTTTATTCACTTTTTCAAATTTTCAATTTCCTTTTTTCTTTTTCTTTTTTTCTCTTTTTCGTTTCTTTTCTTTTTCTTGAATGCAAAAAGAGAAAAAATTCATTTTTGCTTTCAATTTCTATTAAAAATATTTTTCCTTAATTTTTTCCTATATTTTTTGTTTTTATGTAAATTTTTTCAAATTCTATTTTACTTCCATCATTTTATTTTAGTCTAGTACAGTGTATTCACTTTTTTAAATTTTCAAACGATTACCTTTTTTCCTTTTTTCTCTTTTCGTTTCTTTTCTTTTTCTTAAATACAGAAAGAGAAAAAATCATTTTCATTTTCAATTTTTATTAAAAATATTTTTTATTTTTTTCTACTACATTCTTTAATTTTGTGTAAAGTAAATTCTACTTTACTCCCATCATCTCATTTTAGTCTACTTCAGTGTATTCATTTGTTCGAATTTTCAAATGATTTCGTTTTTTGTTTTCTCTGCCCCCCCTTTTTTCTCTAATCTGTCAAACCACTTTCAACACCCAGACCAAAGCATACCTAGGATCTAGAATCATCTATTCATTTTGTATGTGTGTGTCTGTTTTTAATTTTTAATTTTAATATTTTTTTATTTTAATTTTTTTAATTTCAATTTTTCTACCTCATTAATTCCTTTTCTCCCTTCAAAATGGCAAAACGAAGGAATTCACCCCAAAAGAATGAGCATGAAGAAACGACAGCCAGGGATCTAACCAACACAGATACAAGCAAGATGTCTGAACCAGAGTTTAGAATCATGATAATAAGAATACTAGCTGGAGTAGAAAATAGATTAGAATCCCTTTCTGCAAAGATAAAAGGAGTAAAAAATAGACAGAATGAAATTAAAAATGCTATAACTGAGCTGCAATCACGGATGGATGCAGCAGCATCAAAGATGGATGAGGTAGAACAGAGAATCAGCGATATAGAGGACAGAATTATGGAGAATAATGAAGCAGAAAAAAAGAGGGAGATTAAGGCAAAAGAGCATGATTTAAGATATAGAGAAATCAGTCACTCATTAAAAAGGAACATCAGAAGCATAGGGGTCCCAGAAGAGGAAGAGAGAGAAATAGGAGTAGAAGGGTTATGTGAGCAAATCACAGCAGAAAACTTTCCTAACCTGGGGAAAGACACACACATCAAAATCCAGGAAGCACAGTGGACCCCCATCAGATTCAACAAAAACCAACCACCAACAAGGCATATCATAGTCAAATTCAAAAAATCCTCAGGCAAGGAGAGAATCATGAAAGCGGCAAGGGGGAAAAAGTCCCTAACCTACAAGGGAACACAGATCAGGGTTGCAGCAGACCGATCCACAGAAACTTGGTAGGCCAGAAAGGAGTGGCAAGATATATTCAGTGTGCTGAATCAGAAAAATATGCAGCCAAGAATTCTTTATCCAGCAAGGCTGTCATTCAAAATAGAAGGAGAGATAAAAAGTTTCCCAGACAAACTAAAATTAAAGGAGTTTGTGACCACTAAACCAGCCCTGCAAGAAATTTTAAGGGGGAATCTCTGAGGGGAGAAAAGATGAAAATATAAATAAACACATACATACATACATACATACATACATACATACACACCAAAAGCAACAAAGATTAGAAAGGACCATAGAACACCACTAGAAACTCCACCTCTACAAGCATCATAATGGCAATAAATTCATATCTTTCAGTACTCACTCTAAACATCAACGGACTCAATGCTCCAATCAAAAGACATAGGGTAACAGAATGGATAAGAAAACAAGATCCATCTATATGCTGTTTACAAGAGTCCCACTTGAGACCCACTTGAAAATAAGGGGATGGAGAACCATCTATCATGCTAATAGTCAACAAAAGAAAGCTGGAGTAGCCATACTTATATCAGACAATCTAGACTTTAAAATAAAGACTGTATCAAGAGATACTGAAGGGCATTATATCATAATCAAGGGGTCTATCCACCAAGAAGATCTAACAATTGTAAACATTTATGCGCCAAATGTGGGACACCCAAATATATAAATCAATTAATCACAAACATAAAGAAACTCATCGATAGTAATACCATAATAGTAGGAGACTTCAACACCCCACTCACAGCAATGGACAGATCATCTAATCAAAAAATCAACAAGGAAACAATGGCTTTGAATGACACACTGGACCAGAAGGACTTAACAGATATATTCAGAACATTTCATCCTAAAGCAACAAAATATACATTCTTCTCCAGTGCACATGGAATGTTCTCCAGAATAGACCATATACTGGGACAAAATCAGCCCTAAGTAAGTACAAAAAGATCGAGATCATACCATGTGTATTTTCAGACCAGAATGCTATGAAACTCGAAATCAACCACAAGAAAAATACTTGGAGACTAAAATTTTCCTATGCCTGTCTCTGACTGATACACTACACATTCATTATTTTATAGGCTAATATCTGTCTCTATCACCACATTATAAACTTCATGAGGCAAATAATTTTGTTAATCTCTGGATCTCCTTAGTCTGTATTAGTGGCTCACAGATATTTATTGAATGAATGAGTGATTCTTAACATCATGCAATTATTTCTTTATTTATCTAATTTTTTTTTGCAATATACTACAAATCAGACCTTTTGACATGATTTTCCCATAATAGGTGCTAAGCTGAGTCAATTCAATTCCTAAGTTTGATAATGGATTAATGACAAGTAGATAATGAAGACTTTCATTAATCTACTTCTATGAATCTTTAAATACATATGTACTGCTTGTAGGGATTCATAGCAAGTATGTTCTGATCTCCCCCAACCAATTATCACTTTGCTATCCCTTTATCAAATTTAATTACTTTGACTGCAATTAATCAAATACTAACTGAATGTCTATCAAGTATCAGGCACTGTGCTTCATCCTATGAATACAGCAGTGGATAAAATATTCTCCTAGTTCCTGCCTTCATAGTTTATGGTCTAAATACCAGGTATGTTTGGGGGCACCTGGGTGGCTCAGTCAGTTAAGCATCTGACTTTGGCTCAGATCATGATCTCACAGTTCGTGGGTTCAAGCCCCATGTCGGTCTCTGTGCTGACAGCTCAGAGCCTGGAGCCTGGTTTGGATTCTGTGTCTCCCTCTCTCTCTGCCCTTCCCCAGCTCATGCTCTGTCTCTCTCTCTCTCTCTCTCTCTCTCTCTCTCTCTCAAAAAATAAATAAACATTAAAAAATACCTGATAAGTTTTCTATTAATAAAATTATATACAACAGGAGAAATAAATGTGAAAATCTAAAGCAAATAGCTCTAAATCTATGTAGCACTTATCTCAGCTTCTTTTGTTTTGGAAAATAAAAACGTATTGTATGGGAAATTAAAAAAATACACCAATAATGCCTGGAGTACTAGATGTATCCTTGCAAGAATATACTTTTGGAATGAGAAATATAAAGGTTTTAAAATTATGTGATTTGAACTTTTGTTTTGGAAATGAAAGATCTTGCCTCTTACTGTGTCGAAACTATATTAGAGAGAAGATTTAGTTTGATTCTCAACTCTGCCACTTCTAAACTGTGTGATCTAGAACAAATTACTGGCTTACTGGAAGAAGAATAATTATTCTTCCTCTTTAACAAAATTGTGGTCATAATCAAATAAGATTATGTTTTAGAAGAACATACTTAAACATCATAAAAGCCATTTATGAAAAGCCCACAGCTAATATCATCCTCAATGGGAAAAACTGAGAGCTTTCCCCCTGAGATGAGGAACATGACAGGGATGTCCACTCTCACCGCTGTTGTTTAACATAGTGTTGGAAGTTCTAGCATCAGCAATCAGAAAACAAAAGGAAATCAATGGCATCAAAACTGGCAAAGATGAAGTCAAGCTTTCACTTTTTGCAGATCACATGATATTATACATGGAAAATCCGATAGACTCCACCAAAAGTCTCCTAGAACTGATACATGAATTCAACAAAGTTGCAGGATACAAAATCAATGTACAGAAATCAGTTGCATTCTTACACACTAATAATGAAGCAACAGAAAGACAAATAAAGAAACGGATCCTATTCGCAATTGGACCAAGAAGCATAAAATACCTAGGAATAAACCTAACCAAAGATGTAAAAGATCTGTATGCTGAAAACTATAGAAAGCTTATGAAGGAAATTGAAGAAGATTTAAAGAAATGGAAAAACATTCTGTGCTCATGGATTGGAAGAATAAATATTGTCAAAATGTCAATACTACCCAAAGCTATCTACACATTCAATGCAATCCCAATCAAAACTGCACAAGCATTCTTCTCAAAGCTAGAACAAGCAATCCTAAAGTTTGTATGGAACCACAAAAGACCCCAAATAGCCAAAGTAATATTGAGGAAGAAGACCAAAGCGGGAGGCATCACAATCCCAGACTTTAGCCTCTACTACAAAGCTGTAATCATCAAGACAGCATGGTATTGGCACAAAAACAGACACATAGACCAATGGAATAGAATAGCGACTCCAGAATTGGACCCACAAAAGTATGGCCAACTCATCTTTGACAAAGCAGTAAAGAATATACAATGGAAAAAAGACAGTCTCTTTAACAAATGGTGCTGGGAGAGCTGGATAGCAACATGCAGAAGGATGAAACTAGACCACTTTCTTACACCTTTCAGAAAAATAAACTCAAAATGGATAAAGGACCTGAATGTGAGGCAGGAAACCATCAAAATCCTAGAGGAGAAAGCAGGAAAAAACCTCTCTGACCTTAGCCACAGCAATTTCTTACTCGACACATCCCCAAAGGCAAGGGAATTAAAGGCAAAAATGAACTATTGGGAACTCATGAAGATTAAAAGCTTCTGCACTGCAAAGGAAACAATCAACAAAACTAAAAGGCAGCCAACGGAAATGGAAAAGATATTTGCAAATGACACATCAGTCAAAGGGCTAGTATCCAAAATCTATAAAGAACTCACCAAACTCCACACCTGAAAAACAAATAACCCAGTGAAGAAATGGGCAGAAAACATGAATAGACATTTCTCTAAAGAAGACATTTGGATGGCTAATAGGCACATGAAAAGATGCTCAACGTCGTTCCTCATCAGGGAAATACAAATGAAAACCACACTGATATACCACCTCATGACAGTCAGAGTGGCTAAAGTGAACAAATCAGGAGACTATAGATGCTGGTGAGGATGTGGAGAAACGGGAACCCTCTTGCACTGTTGGTGGGAATGTAAACTGGTGCAGCCACTCTGGAAAACTGTGTGGATGTTCCTCAAAAAATTAAAAATAGATCTACCCTATGACCCAGCAGTAGCACTGCTAGGAATTTACCCAAGGGATACAGGAGTGCTGATGCATAGGGGCACTTGTACCCCAATGTTTACAACAGCACTTTCAACAATAGCCAAATTGTGGAAAGAGCCTAAATGTCCATCAACTGATGAACGGATAAAGAAATTGTGGTTTATATACACAATGGAGTATTGCGTGGCAATGAGAAAGAACGAAATATGGCCTTTTGTAGCAACGTGGATGGAACTGGAGAGTGTTTTGCTAAGTGAAATAAGTCATACAGAGAAAGAAAGATACCATATATTTTCACTCCTATCTGAATCCTGAGAAACTTAACAGAAGACCATAGGGGAGGGGGAGGAAAAAAAAAAGGTTATAGAGGGAGGGAGGCAAACCATAAGAGACTCTTAAAAACTGAGAACAAACTGAGGGTTGATGGGGGGTGGGAGGGAGGGGAGGATGGGTGAGGGGTATTGAGGAGGGCACCTGTTGTGATGAGCACTGGGTGTTGTATGGAAACCAATTTGACAATAAATTTCATATTAAAAAAAGATTATGTTTTAGAAAATGCTTTGAAAACCACACTGTGTCTGTAGCATAGAGTTTTAAGGACTGCAAATAAACTAAGTTTGCAAATTGCTCAACATTGTTTTAAGTACTTAGTAAGTGGTCACTACATGCAGCTATTATATTAGAGATGAAAATTTAAAAGGTAAAGATTTAATATAGAAGAGTTTAAAAACAAATTATATTTCCAAAGAAGCACAGTTTGAAGTTGAGGACCAGAAGGCTTTTCTTTTCTATTTTTTCCTGAATTTTGATGTGGATATAATTAGAATGTAGTGTCAACAGTCCACCTACCAATGTGTGAAGCTAATGTTCACCTTGATGCTCCTACTTCAATTCTTTCTCCAGTAATGTTGGTTAGTCAGAGAAAGGTAAAAAGAAACTGCAAATGATATTCACTAAATTGAGTATGAGGTTGAAATGTCTTCCATCATATTATTCTTATGAACATTGGTTTCTCTGATGCCCATTGTATCAATGCAAGAATCAGATCAGGCATCAGACTTCCTTTATGAATATTACATGCAGAACAGAAGGCATTTGATGCGATTGGAATTTTTTGGGTAAATCTTTTTACAAACTTGGAATCAGGACATCACATAAAAGTGAATATTTAACAATTTTAGAATACTTTCCAGGAATTATTTTTCAGAAAGGAAAAGTAAAATGTGGAATTTTTTGTACACTATGAGCATTGAGAATATTTTCTTTGTTGTGCAGCAGAAGCAGCACACTCTTTTACTTGTATTCAAATGAAAAGTGTTCATTGTCAATTGAAACATTTCCCTTAAAATTTTCTTTTATTCCAAGTATTGGAACCATCCAGCACAATATCATTCCATTATTATTATTAGCAGTGAAAATCAGCCTTGTCCTTATTAAAAATTATACCACTGATATATGTTTTTCTCATCATGTTAAAAGAACTAATTTTATTTTGTTTGTAACATGGACTAAGAAGTATGAAAAAACATATATTGTATTTAATATAAAATATATCCTGGGAAATGTCATATACATAGAGTTCAATGGCAATGAAACCCCTGAAGTTGTGCAATGAAATGGTTTTGCTACTCTCTGGGATTCAGTATATGATAGTGGTTAAATGCACAGAGAGGTAGCTAAGTTGCCTGAATTCAAATCCTGAATTGTTCTGCTAGTTTCTCTAGCACTGTGCTTCACTTTCCACCACTACTATATGCTCTGTGCCTATCACTTCATTACTAATTATATGGTACCCTATTCGTTGTATCTCTGTTATTTAGCATACATAGATGCTCAGTTTTTTCTAAAATTCATTAAAAGCAAAAACAAGTACATGTCTATTTCATAAAAAAATTGGCAAAGAAAGCTAACGTCAACTACTTGGCAAAATTAACTTAATATCTAGTTTGTCATCTTGCCATTTAGGCCATTATGTGTTCTTATAAGACTGTAATAAGATACAGGTTAAAGAATGTTAGCATTTAAAATGCTCTGAAAAAGAATAAAAACATTACTTTCCTCTGCCATATGGTTATTTAGACTATGTGTTTTCCTTTACTTCAATTTCTCAGTTTTGTCATTTACCTTTAGGTAAATTTACGGGATGGGTAAAATCAGCGAAGAGGGGTTAAAAAGTAAAACCTAAGAAAGCCACAGGAGAAATTCCAATAAAATTTAAATCTGTTTCAATTAATAGTTAAAAGATAAGCAAAGGATTTTTCATGCATGGAAGCTGCCTTCATTATTTAAAAACCTACCACAATCAAACTCTAAACATATTAACAAGAGGGGCAACTGGGTGGCTCAGTCCGTTAAGCATCTGACTCTTGATTTTGGCTCAGGTCATGATCTCACAGTTCATGAGTTTGAGCCCCACGTGACACTCCGTACTGTCAGGGTGGAGCCTGCTTAGGATTCTCTCTCTCTCCCTCTCTCTCTGTCCCTCCCCTGCTTGCTCTCTCTCTCTCTCAAAATAAATAAACTTAAACATATAAATAAATTAACTAGAAATATAGAATTTATTTGAACATTTAAGGGAACAAAATAGTGGGCTAAAAGAAATCTCACATGGCCAAACTTTAGTGTTTTCTTAAATACTTACTCCTCTTAACAAAGTTTCAAGCATGCTGGACTTAGCCTCAAGAGTATTAATAGCATTTAACACTTATGTTGTATCTACTATTTGCCAGGTAATATTCTATGCCACTTAACATACTGACCTCTTTATTACCAACAACTTATGTTCTAGATACCATTATCTTCATATTACACATAAGGAAGCAGAGACACAAAGATGAGTCTTGACCAGAGTTAAATGGACTGTGTTGGTATTTGAAGCCAGGCATTCTGGCTTTGAAATCTGTGCTCTGAAGTACTAGACTGTGCCACCCTTCCATGCCTTCAGAATCCCTACTTGAGCTTTCCTATTGTCACCACCACCTGTTTTCCTTCCAACCTACAAGCTCTGCCACCCTGCCTCCTCTCTGGTTACTTGTCTGCCTTACTATTATTATTGTAAGTTTATTTATTTATTTTGAGAGCAAGAGAGAACAAACATGCAAGCACATGTGGTGGGGGAGGGTCAGAGGAAGACCACCCCCCCTCCCCCCCCCCCCCCCGCCCACAAGGAGGCTTCGCACTGTCCATGCAGAACCCTACCTGGGGCTTGAACCCACGAATCTGTGACATCATGGCCTGAGCAAAAATCAAGAGTTGGAAGTTTAACCAACTGAGCCACCCACGCTCCCCTCAACCTTATGAATAACTCCACCACCTGGACTCTCCCACTGATTCTTCTACCCATCACATAAATTCATTTCCTTCTTTATTCAGCTTAGCTTCTGTGGTCTATCATAATCACCTCATTTTAAACCCTCTGTTCCCTCCCCTCTTTTTATTTGTTCCCCTCATCTAATTAAACTACAGTTCAAATTAGACCCAATTATCTGCCTACTCTGTGCATATACTGAGCAGCTAAACATTGCAGAAGATAAGTTAAAAACTGCTTACTTGTTGTTTTGTTTAAATTCATGATCATAAGCTTCAAGTGCATACTTTATTGGGTCAAAAAAAATTCTACTAAATCTCCCTAGTATGCTCACTTTCCCACTCTCAAAATGATCATTACTATTTACCTATAAAGATGTTCTCTATGTCACTGTTTCTAATAGGAAAAGACTGGAAAGAATCTAAACATCCAGAACTGTTGAATTAATTGAATAATCTACATCAGCACAATGGAACACCTTTATTAATGATAGAAGAGGAACACTTAGAAGAATAGTGGAAGACAGTTAATGGTAAGAGTTCTTCCTGTTACACGAGAAAGGCTGGTTACAAAAACCTTATGCACCATTCAGTTACATAAAACACATAGAAAGAAAAACAAAAATTAGTAGTGGTTTTCTCTGGAGGTTGGATTAGAAATACTTCTTTTATTCTTGTTTTTATTATCTATATATTTTCTACATTGATGATGTCGCACCTTGTAGTAAAGTAATCTTTAAGAAGGCAGTGATACTGTGTCATTTTTGTCTACTCTCTTCTCCCTAACACATCACCCCCTATTCCTCCTCCCTCTTCACTCATGACCTAAATCTGTATTTCATTGAAAAAAAAGATCAAAACTTCTTCATTTTGTTCTCATTCTACCTACCATCCTACCTGCATTTCTGTATATTTTCTCTGCTAGCTCTTGGGTTCCTATAGAATATGGAGACCTTGCTTATCATGACTGATGCTCTGCATTCTTTACTTTCTCACCTCCATGGTTTGCAATTGATTAAACTTTTTGTCAGTGATTTAATATTCTCTCTTCTCTCCCTTGAATTACCCACTTTCCCCCCTTTCTACAAAAGGATATAACATAGTGGCTCAGGGGTGGGTTCTGGGTAGAACCTGCCTTAAACTGAGTATTGCTTCCCCTATTTCTAGCTGTGTAGACCAATTAACTGAATGAATAGGTTTGTAGAGCATTTACTGATTTTCCACGAGTTTCAATCTCACCATCTATAAAATGGGCTAGTAATAGTATGTACATCTAAGGATGCTAGGATGTAATGAGGATGATATTAATTAATGCCTGTAAAATTCTCAGAATAGTGCCCCGGGCATAGAAAGTAGTTAGTAAATGTTACCTATCTCCTCCCTCCCACTCCACTTCCCCTTCCTTGTCCTCCTCCTTATCATTTTTTTACAAATATATTTTTGAACCTCTTTTTGAGGGGAAAATTTTCTCATACTATTTCTCTCTTCTTCATATTTTCTATTCTACATTTACAGAAAAACTTTTTGAAAACTTTTCCCATAGTTTCTCCACTTCTTCACTTCTTTGATTAGGTCAGTTCACCCTAGTCACTACTCACAGTGGCTCTTTTCAGTACCACCAAGAACGCATCAGCAAGCAGCAGTAACCACTCTCTCTCATCTTTCCTTTTCAGCATCATTTGACACTGCTTACCATTTCCTTGTTCTGGGAACATTTTCTTCTCTTAGTTTCAAGAATATTATGTTCTCCTGATTTTCCTACTTCCTTACTGCCCTTCATAGCTGTTCCTCTGATGTTCTCCATGACTTCACCTCTGTGTTAGCATACTTCAGGGCTCTCTACCCAGTCTACTTTGTCTACACACTCTCCTGTCTTTGAAAGCAGAGACAAATGTAAATAACAAATCATATTTTAAAAATTGTGTCTATGTGACTTGACTTTGCCCACAAGGTAAAAATACACAAATAAATCTTTATGAAAAGGGAAGTCTTTAAGTTTTAATAGCAATTGTAGAATGTCTTATTTTATTCATGACGTATTAAAGTGAACAACACTGGCTTTGTAAAAGAAGTGAGATGCTTACACCTCACACCACACAAAATGAATACACACATGCACATGAACTCATGCTCCTCCCCTACACAATCCTCATTCCCAGCAACCACAATGGAGCCAGCAAATGATAGCAATAGTATGTAAAGAACAATCTTTCCTGTAAATGTACCATAATAGAGAAATTCCATCACTGATTCATTTTTTTCAGAGATTTTATAAACAAAAGATGAATCAATACAGTCAGAGGGATGTATTATTTTCCTTCTTTCCTCACTCCCATATCAATTATTTGTCAGGACAGTCACATTATTTTGTAATTAGTTTTGTACATGTGTAAGTCTTTTGGCAACTTAATACCTTTTTTGCATGCAGAATATAGTCATTTGCCTTTGTGATTTTCTGATTGGTGCTTGCTATATAGTAACATGAAAAATATTTCTTGATTGAAGAAATAAAATAAGTTCAGTAATATGTGTACATTTATACTTGCATTTCAAATAGCCCACAGTATTGGTATAATGAACAGAACATGGAAAATTTGTTAGAATTAATTTAAATTTCTTGTTCAATTATTAGTAGTTAAATGAAAGCTTGCTATTATACCTATACCTATGCTATTATACCTATTCACTGGTCACCTACTTTGCTTTTTACTCTCCTCTTAAGCCTTTACTGACACATTGGCCATAGTGAGCTTCTTGAAAGCATATCTTGCCATACTGTCACTCTCCTGCTTGAGTGCATTGTTGATGTCCTGATGGAATCCTATTGTCTTTTTTTTTAATTTTTTATTAAAAAAATTTTTTTAATGTTTATTTATTTTTGAGACAGAGACAGAGCATGAACAGGGGAGGGTCAGAGAGAGGGAGACACAGAATCTGAAACAGGCTCCAGGCTCTGGGCCATCAGCACAGAGCCCGATGCGGGGCTTGAACTCACTGACTGCGAGATCATGACCTGAGCCGAAGTCGGCCGCTTAACCGACTGAGCCACCCAGGCACCCCAATCCTATTGTCTTTTATTGAAGTCCAAAAGCCTCAATTGGGCTAGAAGGTCTTACACGCTATCATTCCCTTTCCATCTCTATAGTTTTGTCTCAAACCCCTTGTTTCGCTTCTGACTTGTCTCATCCTGATCTCTCCTCTGTTAGTCCTCTTGTTAACTCCATGCACAGGTCAAATGCCACTTCCTCTTAAAACTCTCTCTTCACCCCCACCCCTAAGTAGGTACCACTCTTAATGTGTTTCCTAACACCTGGAACTGCATGAAAACGCCTTTTTCAAACATGCCCTCCTTGCCCTCCCGAAGATGGGTCACCAGAGGAACCAAGGGAAATCTCTGTCTTCTTGGAGAGATTCTTTTTGAAGTGCCAACTATCCTTTTCCTGCTCTCCTCACTGGGAGTGAGAAAGAATGGCATCTGACTTCTTTCCCCTTCTAAGATTTTAGGGCTCTCTTACCTGTGCTAAATTAAGAAAAAATCATGTTCAACTTTAATCAGAAAATTGTGGAGTCAAAGAACTGGTCGACACTTTTGATGCTGCTGAAGTATAGAGACAACAGGAGACATTTTAGTTAAATTAAAGAAGGTGGTGTCTGGGAATAACCTGCCTTCCCACCACTTAAACCAGCAAAGACAGTGGATCTCCAGTGACTGGAGAATATATCAGTTTAGGTGGTCAGGGCTATGCCATCTTGAAATATCACTAGAAGGCTGCTTATTAGAACATGAGGCGTCTAGGATAAAGAGACAATGGGAGGGATAGAAGGGATGGATGACACACTGTGTGAAGTGTAGGGCAAGGCTATTCCTGGGCAAGAGATTGCACCTCTCTCTCCAACATGAAGTACCCAAAGAACATCAAGCGCCTCTCACAACAGAGCTGGTATTTGAACATTGGCAGCACAGAGAGACAATAGTGGCCAGAATTTGGGGGGGGGGGCAGGGGTTTGTTTTGTTTTTCTTTTTGCAGCAATAAGTTAGGACGAAAGCCACAAACATACCAACACTGACGTACTGGCAATCATATTGGTAATCTCCTACATTTCCCATCACTCAGATGTCTGATAGAAACAGGGAAAGGCTTAAGAGATGTAGATAACAGATGGATAAAGAGAATTTTCCTCCATACCTACTGTCAAGTTCTCAGACTACTGTAGGCATTCACAAAAGCTCTGCCTGTGATACTATAACAGGGTTTTGACCTGACTACTCAGTGAGCATAGAAATGCCTGAATGTGATGGAACATATACCTAAAATTAGACTGCTTTATTCCAAATGAGATTAGAATGATTTTGGAAAGAACTGAACTCATTTTCAGGCATGCAAACTGGACACTTTAAGCCAACTAATACTCCTTCAACACCACTGTCAGAGGTGGACATTGGAATGTAGAAACAAACTATTGGCTACTGAATACGTAGAAAATATTCCAGGTATATATACCACAGAGTTGTATTTGCTCATTACACAAAAATTTCAATTTTATGCAAACTAATTTCAAGTCCTGTGGATTTACAATGCAGATATTCTGAAGGCATTTGGAGAAAAATAAGCCAGTGGATAGAAAGAGAGCTAGATATACAGAGTCAGGCTGAACTACACACACACTGTCTCTCCCTCCCTCCCTCCCTCCCTCCCTCCCTCCCTCCCTCCCTGTCTCTCTCTCTCTCTCTCTCCCTCTTCCTCCTTCCCACACGTATGCAAAAAGCAAAGAACCAAGGGTCAAAAGTTGGTAATACAGTGAGTCAAATAAATATTGGGCCATTGCGGTTCCTGTCAGACCAGACTCTATCCAAACAGTTACCCCATACACAACAGACATGTTCTCACACATCTAATTCCAAGGCTGCTTGAAGAATTAATGTGGAATATGCTTTTTCAAGTTTGTGTTCATAAATTCATATGGGATAAAAAATTTTAGTAAAGTAAAAGTTATACTTTATCCAATACATAGACATACAATACATTTTAAAATTTTACCCTAGCACTTCATTTTCCAGACATTCGGATCTATGTAAAAAGACTTGATTTTTAAGCAGTTGCTTTCGAATTCCACATTCAAGAAGCAGCAGAACTTACTCCTCCTTATTCACACAGGCACCATCACAATGTTCCTTTTTCCAGACCTCCACAACTTTACAAATGGAAAGGCCCTTGTACTTTCTAAGGATAGTTCCTAGCAAGTTCCAGAGCAGTACAATCTCCTTCTTTAAGAGTTATGAGTTAGTGGGTTGGAAGTCAAACCTGGGAATATATATCTTTCAAAAAGCTACTCAGGGGGATCAAAAATTAGACAAACGGACCTAGTTAAATATTAGGTTGAACTGTACAAAATTACTATTTGTAGGTAAAAAAAAAAAAACCTGTCAAGTATGGTTTTTTTAGTATGGTTTAATTATGATGCATAAAAAAAATGCCAGCTTTTGGCTATCCCTCTGGAGGCCAATATTCAGAAATTTTGGTTCAGTAGGTATGGGATGGTAAGTGGACATCTGCATTGTAAGAGGTTTCCTAGATATGTGATGAGCCATGTTTGGGGACCACTGAATTGTGCCACAGTTTGGGCTCCAGGTTGGTTTCCCATTGTTCATGTGTAATTATTCATTACCATGTGCCTATTATCAATTTTTAGAAAACCAAATCAAAACAAAAGAAAACTTTTCCAGAGTTATCTATCATCATCTCCCCTTTTCTGTCTAACAAGAGGCTGCATTTCATTACCCCTGCTCCTGTCAGCTTATTCAATGGAAAGCAAAGATTTCTTTCTGACATTTTTCTTGGAAGGAAGGTGAAGCAAGTGGAAGATGTAGCACCCAGAGCTAATATACTCTGCTCCTCTTGCATAAGTAAAATGAAGGAGAGAACCTGTCTGCAAACAATGAGAAACTCAGAATGAAGACCCAGACATCTACCAGCAAGAGATCCATCTTAATGGAAGAGTTGTGTACACATGACCATGTGCCAGTCTTTTCAGCAAGACTCATATGTGACTTTTTTTGTTTTCGCACTTGATATGATTGAAACTGTCATTTTGGAATGTCCAGAAAGAAACAAATACTGAGTTAATCACCTAGAAAGGGGAGGAGTGAGAAGAAGGAAAACATATATTATTGCTATGCATTTTCATAAAATAAGACATAGGGCAACTGGGTGGCTTAATCAGTTGAGTGTCCGACTCTTGATCTTGGTTTAGGTCATGATCTCATGGTTGTGGGGTTGACCCCTGTCGGGCTCCATGCTGAAAGTGGAGTATGCTTGGGTTTCTCTCTCTCCTTCTCTCTCTCTCTCCCCTCCCTCATTGCCCCTTTGCTCTCTCTGTCTCTCTCTCTCAAAATAAATAAATAAACGTTAAAAATAATAAAAGAAGATGTATCTGAAAAAGGATACACTGAAGGAATAAAGTAAATTGTTGTAGGTCTTTAATCACCACCATAGACTAACAGTGTCTTAAAGGACCTTATAAGGTAGAGCTGATGATCAATAACATTTATTAAATGGCTACTACATCAGCTAATGTTCTAGGGATGTTTAATCTTCCTGGTAACCCTTGACCGTTAGATGTATTATTCCATTTCTGCAGATGGAGAATCTGAAACTCAGAGGTATTAAATAACATGTCCAAATTGCATAGTGATAAATGACAGAGCTGAAGTATGAACTGATTAAGTGGAGATTTAGTCAGTGCTTGAACACTGTCAACTTAGAACCATATAATTCCTGGTTACCCAGGCAATTAAAAAAGGAACATGATTTGTATTATATTCTTGATAAGCAAAATTAGAAACTCAGAATAAATGTTTAGGCTTTTTTCTGATTGCTTCTTCATAGCAAATCATATCCTCAGTTCATTCTGTAAGAATATGAGAATGCATTAAATAAATTTGACTTTAAACTTGCCATTTCAGATCAAGTAGCAAATTTTCTTAAAGGTTACATTTCTGTGGCAGAGATTGTTGGCTGTTCACCAAGATCCAGTATCCTCTTCTTTCAGGACCCACGGCCAGTCTACACTTCTAGCTACCTTTGCATTTAAGTATGACTGAAATTCTACTCAACGCAATGTGAGGAAAAAAGTGTGTCTTCCAAGGCAAAGGCTTTTTAAACAACCCTCCATGCCCTCTTTCCTCTGTTGCCAGTAAACGAGATGATGATGAAGTCCTAGGGAATGATTGAGCCACAAGATGAAAGGAGTCTGGATCTCCTAATTCCTGACCAGGACTCTTGCTTTGAAATCTCTCATGGTGGAGAAATAGATTTCTATTGCATTTGAGCCACTGAACATACATGGGACAATTTGTAGTACAACATTCACTAACAAAATATTAGATGAATTGGAATTAAAAAAAACAAACAAACATTGCATTTGGATTTGGTGTTCCCCACCTACTGTAATACCATTGTGGATAAATGGACTTCTCTGAGCCTGTTTCTTCTGTGAAACAGAAATAACAATTTCCACTTCATAAAATTATAGGCATTAAATTAAATCATAAATATGACATTGTTTTAAATTATAATCACTAAGGAAATGTGAAACTTGAAGGACATAGTTTTTTAATTTTTTTTAATGTTTATTTACTTTTGAGAGAGAGAGAGAGAGAGAGAGAGAGAGAGAGAGAGAGAGAGAGACATAGACAGAGAGAGAGAGAGCATAAGCAAGGGAGAGGCAGAGAGAGATGGAGACACAGAATCCAAAGCAGGCTCCAGTCTCTGAGCTGTCATCACAGAGCCCAACATGGGGCTCAAACCCACACGCTGTGAGATGGTGACCTGAGCTGAAGTCAGAGGCTTAACTGACAGAGACATCCAGATACCCCATGAAGGATATAGTTTTTGAGAGAATGCTTCATTCTCAGTTCAGAAAACAATGTTTTCTTTTTTTTTTAACAGTTTTAATAAGACATAATCTATGTACCATAAAGTCGATACATTTTAAGTATACAATTTAATGAATTTTAATATATGTAATGAGTCTTACAAACACTACCATATTATAGTTCTGGAATCTTTTCATCATCCATAAAGAAATCTCATACATATAGTCATTTCCCATTCACATGCACAAATACTTTGTTCTTTTTTATTACCAAATAATATTCCATTCTATAAATATACAAATATTGTTTATCCAGTTGATGAAAATTTGTATTGTTTCTAAGTTTTAACTATTTTAAATAATGTTGCTGCAAATATTCCTATACGTTTATTTATATGGACCTACATTTCAATTTCTCTTGAGTATGTATCTAGGGGTGGAATTGCTGGGTCATACATTAACTCTATACTGAACATTTTAAGAAACTGCTAGATTGTTTTCCAAAGTGGCTGCACATATACATTCTCACAGCAATGTATGAGAGTTCCAATTTCTCTATATTCTTATCAACTCCTGTTATCTTTCTGATTATAGCTATCCTAGTTGGTTGGAAATGATACCCTAAGGCTGTTTTGATTTGCATTTCCTGTAATGGAGCATGTTTTCAGGTGTGTATTGGCCATGTCTATATCTTCTTTGGAGAGATATCTATTCAAATCTTTTTCCCATTTTTAAATTGGGTTATTTGCCTTGTCCAAATTCATCTTTTGAATGAGGATGGCCAACTGTTCCAGAACCAGCTTCTGAAAAGACTATTTCTTTCCTGTTAAATTTTCTTAATAACTTTGTTGAAAAATAATTGACCACGAGGTGAGGGCTTGCTTCTGGGCTTTCAGTTCTATCCCATTGATCTCTATGTCTATCCTTATGCCAGAACCACACTGTCTTAATTACTGTACCTTTACAATTAGCTTCAAAATTTAGAATTATGAGTCCTTTCAATTTGTCCTCTTTTTTTTTAAATTTTTTTAACGTTTACTTATTTTTGAGACAGAGAGAGACAGAGCATGAACGGGGGAGGGGCAGAGAGAGAGGGAGACACAGAACCGGAAGCAGGCTCCAGGCTCTGAGCCATCAGCCCAGAGCCCGACATGGGGCTCGAACTCACGGAACGTGAGATCGTGACCTGAGCTGAAGTCGGACGCTTAACCAACTGAGCCACCCAGCTGCCCCTGGTCCTCTTTTTAAATATTGTTTTGGCTATTCATGGGTTCCTTAATTTCTATGTGAATTTTAGGGTTAGGTGTTCAATTTCTGTTAAAAAGTCAGCTGGGATTTTGATAATTGTGTTTCGCTTATTATAGACCAATTTGGTGTGTATTGCCACCTTAAAATTTTTAATGTTTCAATCTATGGACATAGGATATGTCCATTTATTTAGTTCTTTTTCCATTTCCTTTGATATTTATAATTTTCAAGAAGCATGACTTACACTTCTTTTATTCAATTTATTCTGAAGTATTTTATTCTTTTGGATGCTACTGTAAATGGAATTATTATCCTAATTTATTTTTGGAATTTCATTGCTAGTGAATGTCCCTTTCTTTTGATCTACATTGTTAAGTTTCAGATATGCCATATTGGTTTTACTATTTTTGTGTCTCTCTCTCTCTCTCTCTCTCTCAACATGAACTCTATTCATGGCATTTGTTAACACAGTGGGTGTAAAGCCCATTTTCCCAACAGTCTGAACTCCTGATTTTGACCACATCTCTATTTCAGCAGAGCAGAAGGCAAATTGTTTGCCTGACATAAGAAAGATAGTAGCTTTACATGAAATAATTATTTTTATAAATGTTATTATTTTTTTTCGAAATAATTATTTTTAAATGATGCTAAACAACTCCCAATCCACTTTATACTGGCAAGCATACATGCTAGTAGGGGACTTGACACATGACTAAGGGACCAGAGACATTTAAATTCCCTAGCTTTTAGTTAATACACATGGGTTTTTAAAAATTAAAATTATTTAGAGGAAGGGGGGAGTGCCCTGTCTGGATGCCTCTAAAAAGACCACATCCTTTGTGCTGGGGGCTGGATGACGATGGATGATAATGTTATTTGGGAAAACTTCCTCCTCTTATTTCCTTCCTGTGAATTGAGCTAAAGTGTTGCAACTCAGGGTTTCTCCTCCCCTTGTTACTTATTCTGCCTCTGGGGAGAGCAAATGGTTTGTCATAAAGTTAAATTTGGGAAGAGTAATTGGGCCCTTTTGCTTCAACTGCATCCTCTTCTTCCTCTTGAAAGTGTCTTGGCTACAGAAAGCACAAACCTCCTCCATGCCCTAAGTTTGTTTGGTAGGCTGTATCACGTGGAAGCTGCTGTGGGGTGGGGCTGGGGGGAATGTAAATCAGCTGAATTCTACCATTCAAAAGCCAATAATAAAGGTAATAATTTGCCCTCTTTATTTACTCTTTGTTTAATTTCTCATTCTTTTAATAATCTATGGATAAGAAATTTTGTTTTTTGGCAGTTCCCTCAGAATTTCAAACAATTAACACCAATAATAATAGCAGCTAATATTTATCAAATACTTCTTATATATTTAAAATTTACAGATTAATAAAATATTTGTAATACTTCTATTTAATAAGAATTGCTATGATCTATTGCCCACATGGGGGAAAAAAACCTTGAAGCACTGACAGGTTAAGTAATTTGTTCATGTAACAGAGCTAATAAATAGCAGAGACAGGGTATAAACAAGCTTAGCTCAGCACCTGTACCCTTACCATTGCTTATACTCCTAAATGTGGAATTCTCATTTTGTCATTAAGGAAACCGAGACACAGAGAAATTAAGTAATTTGCCCAGGTTTGCTCAGGAAAGAAATGCTGGAGGTAATAATGAAAATAACAGCTGCCACTCAACCTCCTGAGTTCTGGTAAATTTAGATCTTGAGGTTCCAAGTCCCAGAATGGACAGTGGGTTAGGTGAACTCCCTGAGGCTATGAAAATGGTGATCCAGAGAAAGAAAATAAGGCTTACAGATATTCTGTGTGGATTCACCCAAAGGAAGGTTACTGAGTGAGGATTCTCACTGAAGTCCTCTGAAGAACTCCTCCTATTTCTGTGGTCTCAACACTGTGCACTTTCACATTCTTAAAGAGTATCCCCTGCGATGAACGACCAGCTTAAATGGTATTTTGTTTTTGCATTTGTGGATAACAAGAATGAGATATTTGCAAATGATTTATCTTTAGGTTTGTGTTTGGACACTATGTTTCTGACCTGGAAAAGAACAATCAGACAGTTGCCTTGGTTGCACTAGAGTATTTAAGGATGCTCAAAGGTAAGAGGTGCATTGGGGCTATTGCCAGACATGTACCCCCAAGCCGAAGGAGACTGAGAAAGATGATGCTTGCTAACTGGCCCTGCTTATTATCGAAAAGTAGTAGGTGCTCTTCTACTTTAACTATTTGTGTCTGTTGGCAAAGCCAAGTAAACATTTTCTGCTTTGGAAATCAACCAGAAATTGAAATGTCAAAGCAAAAAGATGAGAAGGAAGGCATTATTCAGAGCAAATGTTTCTCCTTTTAAAATGTGTATATGTTGGTTTTTTTCTTGAGGAAGATGGTGGCGTAGGAGGACGCTGGGCTCACCGTGTCCTGCTGATCACTTAATTCCACCCACACCTGCCTAAATAACCCAGAAAACCACCAGAAGACTAGCAGAATGGATTCTCCAGAGCCAATGTAGACGAGAGGCTCACAGAAGAGGGTAGGAAGGGCGGAGAGGCGGTGCGTGTTCCACGGACTGGCGGGAGGGAGCCGGGGAGGAGGGGCAGCCTGCCGGCAAAGCAGAGCCCTTAAGTCTGGCTTGCAAAAGCAGAGGGGTAGACGGAGTGTGTTCGGACAGCAAGGAGGACTTGACATCTGGAAGGTTATAAGCTAACAGCTCTGCTCGGAGAGCAGGAGGACTGGAGGACAACGGGAGGGAGAGTTGTTGAGCCCCGGACAACAGAGCTCATCTTGGCGGGGAACAAAGGCGCTTGCCAGTGCCATCTCCCTCGCCCGTCCCCCAGCCAAAATCCCAAAGGGAACCAGTTCCTGTCAGGGAACTTGCTTGCACCTCGTCAACACCCAAAGCTGTGCTTCTGCGCATCCATCCCTCCTGCCGCAGGTCTGGCTCATGCCTGGTGCCACAGGGCCCCTCCCGAAGTGGATCACTGAGGGAAAAGCGAGCTGAGCCTGTCCCTGCCGCTCCTGTGCACCTTGCTGATCCACCCCAGCTAAAACGCCAGATCCCCAGCACCACAAGCCTGGCAGTGTGCAAGTAGCCCAGACGGGCCACGCCACCCCACAGTGAATCCCATCCCTAGGAGAGGGAAAGAGAAGGTACACACCAGGCTGACTGTGGCCCCAGGGGTGGGCTGGGGACAGACATCAGGTCTGACTGCGACCCAGCCCACCAACGCAAGTTATTCAAGACAGCACAGGGGAAGTGCCCTGCAGTTCCACACCACTCCAGGGACTATCCAAAATGACAAAACGGAAGAATTCCCCTCAAAAGAATCTCCAGGAAATAACGACAGCTAACGAACTGATCAAAAAGGATTTAAACAATATGGGATTGTTTAAATATAGGATTTGAAAACAGTATAGAGGACAGCAGAGAATCTATTGCTACAGAGATCAAGGGACTAAGGACCAGCCAGGAGGAGCTAAAAATGCTATAAATGAGCTGCAAAATAAAATGGAGACAACCACAGTGTGGATTGAATAGGCAGAGAATAGGTGAACTAGAAGATAAAATTATGGAAAAAGAGGAAGCTGAGAAAAAGAGAGATAAAAAAAATCCAGGAAAATCCAGGGGAAAATTAGAGAACTAAGTGATGCACTAAAGAGAAATAATCTACACATAATTGGTATTCCAGAGGAGGAAGAGAGAGGGAAAGGTCCTGAAGGTGTACTTGAAGAAATAATAGCTGAGAACTTCCCTGAACTGGGGAAGGAAAAAGGCATTGAAATCCGAGAGGCACAGAGAACTCCCTTCAGATGTAACTTGAATCGATCTTGTGCATGACATATCATAGGGAAACTGGCAAAATACAAGGATAAAGAGAAAATTCTGAAAGCAGCTAGGGATAAATGTGGTCTAACATAAAAAGGGAAACCTATAAGACTCGTGACTGATCTTTCTTCTGAAACTTGGCAGCCCAGAAAGGAATGGCAGGAGATCTTCAATATGATGAACAGAAAAAATATGCAGCCGAGAATCCTTTATCTAGCAAGTCTGTCATTTAGAATAGAAGGAGACATAAAGGTCTTCCCAAACAAACAAAAACTGAAGCAATTTGTCACCACTAAACCAGCCCTACAAGAGATCCTAAGGGGGACCCTGTGAGACAAAGTACCAGAGACATCGCTACAAGCATGAAACCTACGGACATCACAATGACTCTAAACCCATATCTTTCTATAATAACACTGAATCTAAATGGACTAAATGCACCAACCAAAATACATAGGGTATCAGAATGGATAAAAAAAACAAGACCCATCTATTTGCTGTCTACAAGAGACTCATTTTAGACCTGAGGACACCTTCAGATTGAAAGTCAGAGGATGGAGAACTATTTATCCTGCTACTGGAAGTCAAAAGAAGCTGGAGTAGCCATACTTATATCAGACAAACTAGACTTTAAATTAAAGGCTGTAACAAGAGATGAAGAAGGGCATTACATAATACTTACAAGGTCTATGGGGCGCCTGGGTGGCTTGGTCGGTTAAGCGTCCGACTTCGGCTCAGGTCATGATCTCATGGTCCGTGAGTTCGAGCCACGCGTCGGGCTCTGTGCTGACAGCTCAGAGCCTGGAGCCTGTTTCAGATTCTGTGTCTCCCTCTCTCTCTGCCCCTCCCCTGTTCATGATCTGTCTCTCTCTGTCTCAAAAATAAATAAATGTTAAAAAAAATTAAAAAAAAATACTTACAAGGTCTATCCATCAGGAAGAGCTAACAATTATAAATGTCTATGCGCTGAATACTGGAGCCCCCAAATATATAAAACAATTACTCACAAACATAAGCAACCTTATTGATAAGAATGTGGTAATTGCAGAGGACTTTAACACCCCACTTACAACAATGGATAGGTCATCTAGACACACGGTCAATAAAGAAACAAGGGCCCTGAATGATACATTGGATCAGATGGACTTCACAGATATATTTAGAATTCTGCATCCCAAAGCAACAGAATATACTTTCTTCTCGAGTGCACATGGAACATTCTCCAAGATAGATTACATACAGGGTCACAAAACAGCCCTTCATAAGTACACAAGAATTGAGATCATACCATGCATACTTTCAGACCACAATGCTATGAAGCTTGAAATCAACCACAGGAAAACATCTGGAAAACCTCCAAAAGCATGGAGTTTAAAGAACACCCTACTAAAGAATGAATGGGTCAACCAGGCAATTAGAGAAGAAATTAAAACATACATAGAAACAAACAAAAATGAAAATACAACAATCCAAATGCTTTGGGATGCAGCGAAGGCAGTCCTGAGAGGAAAATACATTGCAATCCAGGCCTATCTCAAGAAACAAGAAAAATCCCAAATACAAAATCTAACAGCACACCTAAAGGAACTAGAAGCAGAACAGCAAAGGCAGCCTAAACCCATCAGAAGAAGAGAAATAATAGAGATCAGAGCAGAAATAAACACTTTAGAATCTAAAAAAATAGTAGAGCAGATCAATGAAACCAAGAGTTGGTTTTTTGAAAATATAAACAAAATTGATAAACCTCTAGCTAGGCTTCTCAAAAAGGAAAGGGAGATGACCCAAATAGATAAAATCATGAATGAAAATGGAGTTATTACAACCAATCCCTCAGAAATACAAGTAATTCAGGGAATACTATGAAAAACTATATGCCAACAAACTGGACAACCTGGAAGAAATGGACAAATTCCTAAATACCCACGCACTTCCAAAACTCAAACTGGAGGAAATAGAAAGGTTGAACAGACCCATAACAAGTGAAGAAATTGAATCAGTTATCAAAAATCTCCCCAAAATAAGAGTCCAGGACCAGATGGCTTCCAGGGGAGTGCTACCAGACGTTTAAAGCAGAGATAATACCTATCCTTCTCAAGTTATTCCAAAAAATAGAAAGGGAAGAAAAACTTCCAGACTCATTCTATGAAGCCAGTCTTACTTTGATTCCTAAACCAGACAAAGATCCACCAAAAAAAGAGAACTACAGGCCAATATCTCTGATGAATATGGATGCAAAAATTCTCAATAAGATACTATCAAATCTAATTCAACAGCTTATAAAAAGAATTATTAACCATGATCAAGTGGGATTCATTCCTGGGATACTGGGGCTGGTTCAACACTCGCAAATCAATCAACTTGTTACATCACATTAATAAAAGAAAAGATAAGAACCATATGATCCTGTCAATTGATGCAGAAAAAGCATTTGGCAAAATTCAGCAACATTTCTTCATAAAAACCCTTGAGAAAGTCGGGATAGAAGGAACATACTTAACCATCATAAAAGCCATTTATGAAAAGCCCACAGCTAACATCATCCTCAATGGGGAAAAACTGAGAGCTTTTTCCCTGAGATCAGGAACACGACAGGGATGTCCACTCTCACCGCTGTTGTTTAACATAGTGTTGGAAGTTCTAGCATCAGCAATCAGACAACAAAAGGAAATCAAAGGCATCAAAATTGGCAAAGATGAAGTTAAGCTTTCACTTTTTGCAGATCGCATGATATTATACATGGAAAATCCAATAGACTCCACAAAAGTCTTCTAGAACTGATACATGAATTCAGCAAAGTTGCAGCATACAAAATCAATGTACAGAAATAGTTGCATTCTTATACACTAACAATGAAGCAACAGAAAGACAAATAAAGAAACTGATCCCATTCACAATTGCACCAAGAAGCATAAAATACCTAGGAATAAACCTAACCAAAGATGTAAAAGATCTGTATGCTGAAAACTATAGAAAGCTTATGAAGGAAATTGAAGAAGATATAAAGAAATGGAAAAACATTCCGTGCTCATGGGTTGGAAGAATAAATATTGTTAAAATGTCAATACTACCCAAAGGTATCTACACATTCAATGCATTCCCAATCAAAATTGCACCAGCATTCTTCTCGAAACTAGAACAAGCAATCCTAAAATTCATATGGAACCACAAAAGGCCCCGAATAGCCAAAGGAATTTTGAAGAAGAAGACCAAAGCAGGAGGCATCACAATCCCAGACTTTAGCCTCTACTACAAAGCTGTAATCATCAAGACAGCATGGTATTGGCACAAAAACAGACACATAGACCAATGGAATAGAATAGAAACCCCAGAACTAGACCCACAAACGTATGGCCAACTCATCTTTGGCAAAGCAGTAAAGAATATACAATGGAAAAAAGACAGTCTCTTTAACAAATGGTGCTGGGAGAGCTGGATAGCAACATTCAGAAGGATGAAACTAGACCACTTTCTCACACCATTCACAAAATAAACTCAAAATGGATAAAGGACCTGAATATGAGACAGGAAACCATCAAAACCCTAGAGGAGAAAACAGGAAAAGACCTCTCTGACCTCAGCTGTAGCAATTTCTTACTTGACACATCCCCAAAGGCAAGTGAATTAAAAGCAAAAATGAACTATTGGGACCTCATGAAGATAAAAAGCTACTGCACTGCAAAGGAAACAATCAACAAAACTAAAAGACAACCAACAGAATGGGAACAGATATTTGCAAATGACATATCGGACAAAGGGCTAGTATCCAAAATATATAAAGAGCTCACCAAACTCCACACCCAAAAACCATATAACCCAGTGAAGAAATGGGCAGAAAACATGAATAGACACTTCTCTAAAGAAGACATTTGGGTGGCCAACAGGCACATGAAAAGATGCTCAACGTCGCTCCTCATCAGGGAAATACAAATCAAAACCACACTCAGATATCACCTCACGCCAGTCAGAGTGGCCAAAATGAACAAATCAGGAGACTATAGATGCTGGAGAGGATGTGGAGAAACGGGAACCCTCTTGCACTGTTGGTGGGAATGCAAACTGGTGCAGCCGCTCTGGAAAGCAGTGTGGAGGTTCCTCAGAAAATTAAAAATAGATCTACCCTATGACCCAGTAGTAGCACTGCTAGGAATTCACCCAAGGGATACAGGAGTACTGATGCATAGGGGCACTTGTACCCCAATGTTTATAGCAGCGCTCTCAACAATAGCCAAATTATGGAAAGAGCCTAAATGTCCATCAACTGATGAATGGATAAAGAAATTGTGGTTTATATACACAATGGAGTACTACGTGGCAATGAGAAAGAATGAAATACGGCCCTTTGTAGCAATGTGGATGGAACTGGAGAGTGTGATGCTAAGTGAAATAAGCCATACAGAGAAAGACAGATACCATATTTTTTCACTCTTATGTGGATCCTGAGAAATTTAACAGAAACCCATGGGGGAGGGGAAGGAAAAAAAAAGAGAGAGGTTAGAGTGGGAGAGAGCCAAATCATAAGAGACTCTTAAAAACTGGGAACAAACTGAGGGCTGATGGGGGGGTGGGAGGGAGGGGAGGGTGGGTGATGTGTATTGAAGAGGGCATCTTTTGGGATGAGCACTGGGTGTTGTATGGAAACCAATTTGACAATAAATTTCGTTTATTTTTTAAAAATGTGTATATGTTGGGTATGTGAAAATATATGATGGCTAACGTGCTATTCTAAATGAAAGTGTAATTCCAACAAAAT
Source organism: Felis catus (assembly GCF_018350175.1). Taxonomy (NCBI): domain Eukaryota; kingdom Metazoa; phylum Chordata; class Mammalia; order Carnivora; family Felidae; genus Felis; species Felis catus. Next base: position 65,927,930 of record NC_058374.1, on the reverse strand, counting down.
TCTATGGAATGGTTGCTGTAGAAGTTAATGAAAGATCTATGGCTATTTTTGAGGAAGCACAAGTTATTCGTGTTTCCAAACTTTTATCTGTTATTTGACACACTATGAAACGTTTCTTTTATAAGCAAAAAATGTTTAAGAAGATTCTATACCATTATTTCTTTCAGTCATGACATTCTGTGGCTTCTACTTTTTTTGCTGTAGCTATAATCTTCTGACTAGCATGCCCTCTCCTAAATCCTTTTAAAGAAAACAGCTAAGTCAAAGAAACATTTTATTTTTAGAAAAAAAAAAAGTGGTTTGCACTTAGATCTGCAGGGGCTACTCAAGTTTCATTAAGATAATGAAAGAATAGTATTTTTCCTGAAATTAGATTTTAGAAATACCTTTTCTGATGTTGCTGTATTCATCATGTCTTGTGGTTATGTAATTCTTATTTTCAAGTGACTCAGTGTGCCTGGCAAACCTCTCATTACTCTTTCCAGGGTTTCAGTATTGAACTATAAATGGTGTGCCATGGAAAATGTTAAGTTACAAGAATGGGTGTTTCTTTCTACAGATCAACCAAATAGTATTCCATAATATTCTTGTTTAGAAGGAGAGTCATTCATACTCTGAATGTAGTTTCAACATCTGTGGTAAATCGACCATCAAACAATCCACTAACATGGAAATGAGAACGTGTCACCCAGATGTACACTCCATCACATTAAGTCCTGGTGGTTGGCTGTTTTCTTCTTTAAATTATGAGATTCTTGTGGGAAAAGATGACATTTTGTGTGTTCTATTTTGGATGTGCATGGCTGGGGGGAATCACCTGGTAGATTAGAAGTGTACAGTATGTGTAAACTTCTGTTTTATACAATTTGAAATTTAATTTTGTAAGTTACACTTTACTTAAATAGCAACTGGCCAAATTTAGGATAAAAGTAAGCCTTTGTTAGTTACAGTAATTATTGCAGTAATATGTGATTATTGTATGTAGTCTTTTACTAAGTATGATATGTATGTAAGAATATGTAAAAGGCACAATGGATAAATTGTTCCCCTCCAAAAAGTTTTTAACATATTTGGAAGAACAAGCTTGAATAAAAAGTGACACAGAAATAATTGATAAAATTATGTACTAACAAATGAAAGGTTTAGATCAATTTCTGCATGTGTTTTAACACATGAAAAATATTTTATACACACACACATACATACAATAAAGGGACTAAATGATGTAGAAGTGATTCAGAAGACTTCTCTATAAAGATCTAGGTGACAGGGAGAACTGATTGCATGTGGAAAAATATAAAGCCTTTTTATTTATTCACTTATTTAACTCATGAGCATGCACTCTATATTAGCCTTGTCCTAGATGCTAGGTATAGAATATTAAAGAAAACAAAGTCCCTCCCCTGAATTGTGGTGTAGTGCTGAAAATAGACATGCAAACCAGAAATTATGATATGTTTTTACGAGTGCTGCTCTGAGTATAAAAAGGAAGGTCACTTAGTCCAGAATGCTCAGCTAGCACTATAGAAAGATCCCTTGGTCTGTGGTAGTGAAATCTGGTTTGTGGAGCTCATAAGGACTAGGGGAGTTAGGGGTAAATTAAATACAGAGCAACTAAGTAGGAGGCCATTGCTGCTATTCAGGCAGTTGATGAAGACTGATGTTAGGCAGTCACCGTAAAACCAAAAATTGCACAGATCTGATAGAGACAAAGAAATAGACTATTGACTGCTACCATGGTACAGTGAAAATACTGATAACCAAAGTAAAGATAATAGAAAAACAAAAGCTCAGTTCTTTCTCACTGTAGAACATAGAGGGTGGACTCATAACCTCAAAGACACTTCCTGTGACCTTCGGAAAGGTGGAAGAAGAAATGATTCCTTCTTTAAATACAAGCAAAGAGGCTCTCCTATGTGCAGGCATTCTCTGTTTCTGGGAATAAAAATTCCACATCAGACACAATTCCACACCTCCATAAATCTTTTGAGGGAGGAAACAGTCTGGAAAGAAATATCTCACATAAAATAATTACCCTGATAAAATTATGTTAAAAAAATCACTACAAGAACACAGAGCTTGAAGTAACAATTCTGATGAAGATGAGGTTTGAGGATGGAGGTATAGCTACCAGGAAGTCTATATTTATACTGGTACTTAGCAGGTCATTGGAGAGAAATGTGCCCAAACATGAGGCAGAGGTAAGTAGGAGTCTTGGTGGTGGGTAATGAGAACAATTTTCCATAATTCGTGTGAAATCCAGAGGGTGTTTCTGAAGTGATAACTAGATACTTCTCTATCTCCTTTGCCATTCATAGTTTATAACTTACTGTACATATTTGGGGCCACTGAAACCAGAATTAAGTTTTATACTAATATTATGGCTGTAGTTCACTTAATTGTTTTTGGTCACTCATGTTTAAGTTAAGGTATAAAATGTTGGGGCACCTGGGTGGCTCAGTCTGTTAAATGTCCAACTCTTGATTTTGGCTCATGTCATGATCTCATGGTTTGTGAGTTTGAGCCCCACATTGGGGTCTGCACTGACAGCATGAGCTTGCTTGGTATTCTGTCTGCCTCCCTCTCTGCCCTTCCCCTGCTCACTCTCTATCTCTCTTTCTCAAAAATAAATAAAAATAAACTTTAAAAAATTGTATACAATGAGGTGCATATAGGACACAGATCATTGGTACTTCTTGATTTTTATACATGTATACACCTTTAATGCAGTCACTCACATTCAGATAGAGAAAATCTCCATCACTCAGAAGGTTTTCTCATTCTTGCTTTGCATCAGTGCCACTCCAGCCCAACCACACAGGAGCTTTATCACCACATGAAAGCTTTACCAATTTTTGAACTCCCTGGAAATGGAACCAGGCAAGTAGTATTTACTTTCTTGTGCCTGGTTTATTTCATTCATCATAACATTTGTGAGATACACCCATGGCTTTATGCCATTTGTTGTTTTGTAGTATTCCATTATTGGAACACTGCATGATTTTTTTACCCACTCTCTTGTTGGGCGTTTAGGGTATTTTTGAATAATGTTGCTATAAACACTTATACATTTCTCCTGGGCGATTTGCTTTTAGATACTGCAGCATAGACATCGTGGTATTTTACATGTATTAATTAGTGTCAGGCAATCTACATGTTAGGTGTTGTCAATTGTTGTAATCAGGGATTCACATCTCTCACATTGTCACTTAGCCTTTAATCAGAACCGCTCCATTTTAGAAGCAGCTACTTTTGAGGTACATGTACTGCATTATTTTAAGGCCATACATTGAACAATTGAATTTTTGACACAGGGACTCACTGCTGAAATTAGTGGTTTGCTGGTTCGCATAATGAATGTTGGAAGTGGGATCTCATTGGCAAAATCAATGAAAATAAAGATAAGAAGATTAGCTAGAACATTTTAGACACACTCTCCACATTAATCGGGCAGGATATATGCAGCTAGCAAATCCTGCAGTCTGTGTGCCTGAGAGGGGTGCTGAAGACGATTTTGAAAGAATCCTTTCTCCATCTATTGGCATGGAGGATTTTGGTTGCTGATGATAATTATAAGCCAACTCTAAGTGTGTAGAATTTTGCATATAGAATATAATTATACTTGCTTTAAGTCAGCTATTCATGCAAGATCAGGTCAGTGCCTAAAGAGAGAGAGACAGAGAGAGAGATGGGCATTTATCAAACTGATGGAACAGGTCATATGAAATATTTTCTTCCTTCTTCTAAAGAATATTCATCCTATAAATGTTGGTATGTGGTAAAATTTGCTCTGAGATTTGCTTTCTTTATAACTGCTAGTGTGTTTGTGGGAAAGAAGCTAATGCCACCTTCTTCTAATTTTCCATGATAACCCTGACTCACCAAAAGCTCCTTAAAATTATGCATGACCAATTTTTTTGGGTACTATCGTAGATGTAGTATTGACTTCAACTCTCCACTCTTCCAGGGATAGGAAGATACAGTAAGAGTGAAGTTTCGCCAGTTGGATACCTTATCCTTGACTTTGGGCTCTCCAAGTGAGATGTTGGAAGACATGAAAGCAAGGGCTTTAAAATGCCAGCCCCATATAAGAATCATGACCTAGATAGTCCATTGGTCCCAAGAGAGTGAGCAGTAAGAAGCAGAACTCTGTTAGTAATACCAACCTGAGGCAAAACTTCCCCAGATGACCCATAGCTCTGTGAGAGTAAATGACTGTACCTAACTGAGTTTTACTCTTGTCACTTTATGGAGTCAGGATTATTAAGGTTTAATATTGTTGCAGTAAGTAAATTGGCCCTTTTGAAGTGTAGAGTTTTTTGAATTTTGAAAATGTACACAGTCACATAATCACCATCACAATCAACATATAGAACATTTCTAGCACCACAAAAAGCTCTCTCATGCCCCTCCTCTTACCCTCGGACCCTGGCAACTATTGATTGGTTTTCTGTCCCTTGTGGTTTTGAACTTTCTAAACTATCATGAAAATGAAAGTATATGGTATGAAGCCTTTTTTGTTTTTGTTTTTGTTTCAGTTTGGCTTTTTTACACTTAGTACAATACATTGGAGATTCATCTATACTGTTGCATTTATCAGTAGTGTGTTCTTTTGAATTTCTGAGTAGGATGCATTTATCAGTTTGTATTTCCATTCAGCAGTTGATAGATATTTAAATTATTTTCATTTCTGGAATGTTAAGAATAAAACTAGTTGGAAATATTTACAAGCATGTATTTGGGAGGACATAAAATATTCTTTTGAGTAATATCTAGAAGCAGAATTGCTGAGTTGTTAAAAGTATCTTCTTTAACTTTATAAGAAAATTCCCAAACTGTTTTCCAGAATGATGGTACCATTTTACATTCTACCAAAACTGTATGAAGGTTTCAGTTACACTACACCTTCAGTAATTCTTGGTATTTTCAAGTTTGGGGGTTTTGGTTGTTCTTGTCTTGGTTTGTTTAGCCACTGCAATAGGTGTGAAGAGGTATGCCACTGTGGCTTTAGTTTGGGTTTCTCTAATGATTACTGATGTTGAGCTTCTTTTCATATATTTGTTTGCCATCCATATTTAAAATTTTAATCTTTTTTGGTGAAATATTTGTTAAATATTTTTGCCTATTTTTAATTAGGCTGTTTATTTCCTTATTCAGTTTTGTGGGTTCTTTATATATTCCAAATACCAGTCCTTTATCAGACATATGTTTTGCAAATATGGACCAAAGAGAAAAAAAATAAGAAGAGGCCATATTATTGGGGAAAAAAACCCAATAATATGATTACTGATTGACAATTTATACCTCAGAATACACAAACATGTAGGAATCATCAATTGACTGTCCTCTTTGAGCCACCTGCAGCATGACGGAAGGGCCCGTATTTCATCCTCTTCCTTACCTTTTATTCAACTTTAAAAACGTTAGCAGTGCCGAGCGCCATGACACACTTAACTGCAGATGATGACAAGGTTCAGTTTTTATGCATGTTAAACGACACTTAGCAACAGCTCTCTTGTCAGCTATTGCTTGAAATAGATGGCTTTCTCCAACATCATTCCCCCCCCCCCCGTTGCTTAGCAACCCTGCTTATTTCACTAGCAATGTACCTATCATGGATATCGACCTGAACAGAAACACATCCTTGAACAATGGAGGACATACAGCAGGAGTCATTGTTCTGGTTTCCTAGTTTGGTTTCAGGGCTAGCACATGGCCCTTACTATTAATCATATTAACATACAAATTAACCATTTTGTCTCACTTTTGATAATGTGTTTTATTTGTATTGATGCTGATTGTTTTGCTCCAACAACTATATGTCAGCATTTACATTTCTTATGAAGAACTTCTCTATGGCTTTCTTCAAGCTGATTTTCAAACAGGAAAAGAGTCTATTATTTAAAGTATGCTAACACAGTTTGGCTTTACTTGAGAACTCTTCTAATTGCAATCAAAATATTAGGAAAGAGTGTCATAAAATGTGTCTGTACACTTGAAATACTGAACATACTAACTTGAAATAATATGACATATTCAATAATATTTGGGGAAAATGTGGTGCTATGCACTGTTGGCTATATAGTCTACAGCCATTCTTCCCTCCCCAGGATTTCTTTCTTGCTGACTTACCTCCCATTAGAGCAGCTAAAAATATTGAACAGTCACCTTGCTTGCTTCCATTGCAGTAGGACATCAGAACGTGACTCAGTCCTGGCCACTGGCATCTGAGGGAGAAATCTGACTCAGTCTCTGGGATATAATTTCTTCCTTAAAATAAACACAGGAGAAAAACTTCCTCTGCCTGTGGACATTGTCACTCCACGCCCTTCCAGAAAATGTAACAACCATCTTACAACTATAAAGTGATAAGCCTAAAGACTGTCAATGAAAAAATAGTTTAAGTAACTCAAATAGAGTTCAGATACTTTATTCATCTGGTAAGTATGAGGGAGCATCTGAAGGGTGGCTAACTCTCTAAGTCAATGTGGGGTAGTTTTGTGGACTCAGAAGAAGAGATATGGGTCCTGGTGCTTTGGGTCAGGTAGCAGTTTTCACTGGACTGATTGGAGATTCTCCTCCTCCTCCTCCTCCTCCTCCTCCTCCTCCTCCTCCTCCTCCTCTTCCTCCTCCTCCTTCTCCTCTTCCTCCTCCTTCTCCTCCTCCTCCCTCCTCCTCCTCCTCCTCCTCCCTCCTCCTTCCTCTTCCTCCTTCTCCTCCTCTTCTTCTCTTCTTTATTGCCTTTTCATTGGAATCATTGATGAAATCCAAGAAGAGTGCTTTTGAGAGCTATTTTTATAAGCCTTGAAGTTTCTCTATTACTTAATTTTAAGGAGAGAGAAGGGAGGAACTAGCTAACTAAATACATAAATAGAAAGTGAAAGAAAGAGGAGGAAAAGAGCAAGAAGACAAAAGATTTTGCTCTATTATGTCTACTTTAATCCTTTTACAAGATCAAGCAATACACCAAAGATGGTGAAGTAGAACAATGAGTCCTGGTGACACTGCTTCACAACTGAGCTAACACTGGAGTCAGAAAAAGCCTTAAAAGGATACATTTGATTAGCCTCACTAAGGATAATCGCCCTTTCTGAAAATTAACTGATTTGGGATGCTAATTACATTTACAAAATCTCTTCACAGCAGTAACTAGATTCTTGTTGAAGAATAAATGGAAGAAGATGAATGTATGTCAGGGGATAGGAATCTTGAGGGTCATCTTATAATTCTACTGTATGAAGCAGTAAAATTTTGGAAGGAATTTTAGTATACTATATAGCAACCTAGGTGTTCAGAATATATTTTTATTATAAACATTTATTATGAAAGTTATCAAGCCTCCAGCAAAGTTACAAGATGTTGCTAAATAGTCGTGTACTCACCATATAGACCTCCCATTAACAATTGTTATATCAACATTTATAATTTATATAAATGATAAGACATTTTTGTCAATATCTATCTGTCCTTTTATCTATCCATTAATTCATCTTATTTTCAATGAGTTTCAAAGGAACTTGAAGGCATCAACGTATTCCTTAAATATTTCAATGTGTAAGTTGTTAACTAGAATTCAATATTTGCTAGGGTTTTCTTTTGATATAAAATTTGCATACAATGAAATACACAAACCTTAACTGTACCATTTGCTATGGAGTTTTTTTTCTAATTTCTCTCCTCCAAGTTTATGGAGGCATCATTTACATATAAAATTTAGCTAGTTTAAGTGTGCAGTTTGAGGTGTTTTGAGAAATGTAAGCCTCACCACAACTAAGATACAGAGCATTCCATCATCCCAAAACATTCCTTCTTGCTCTTTTGCAGTTAATCCTTTCCCCTCACCCTGACCCCAGGCAATTACTCAAAAAAAATATTTTAATCAAAATAGCCAATAGTTATATGGCAAACATAATAAAAGTCCATAAACAAACAATACATTAAAAAAGATTAACAAAAATAAAAAGGCCAACCAAAAAGAAGACAAAATGGACAGATATTAAATTTATAAGAAACATCTAATTAAACAGTGAGAAGATAGTCTTCTTAGTAGGCAGGAAAATAAAAGTTCAAACAATAATAAAGTGTCACTTTTTAACCTATCACAATGTAAAAACAAAGTCAGTTGTATTTCTAATGTTGAGAAAGGGAAAGTGGTAAAATATCAATTGTTATAGGTCTTTGATAAAATAATCAATCTGGTGATAGCCATTAAAATTAAATCTACTGGCTAAGATGGCCTTAATATTTCCCTCAGTTTGACCCTTATAGACAGGCTTCTTCCTATCTCCTGGTCCCTGACCTCCTTCTTACCATGGCCCTTACAGAATCCGGATGGCCTACACCACTGAGGTTCCTCCTCTCTTAGGATTTACTTTAGAAAATCTCTCTTAGAGCACTTACTTTAGAAAACTAGTAACTGTAAATTCTTTCTCCATCCCTTTGAGACATGAGTCCTTTCAAAAGTCTTTTGCCAATTTCACAACCCAGGCCTATCTTTCTCAAGGACCTGGGAGCCATCCTTTTGAAATGTACTCATCTAGGAAGATAATACCCTCATCCTCTAATGTCTGGGGGGTGGTAGGAGCCTAAATTCAGTGAATGCCTTGCTTCAAGTTGTAAAACTGTGTCCTGTCAGGAAAGTAGGAAGACTGTTTACTTTTCCTTTGGGTAAAGCTAATTAGCCAACAAAGATGGCCTGTGATTTCTTTAGTCTAATCCCAGCTCTTGAAAACTCACTTTGTTTCAGTAGAATTGAGATACCTTAGTTATGTTCTGTCTCCCCTATTGCAATAGCCTTGAATAAAGTTTTCAGCACCCGATTAACTTTGTCCAGTGCAGTTTTTGCTTTGACAGTACACACAGTCTTCAATCTGGCATTCCCATCCCACTGCAGAGTCTGTCCCTTAAAAACAAAAGCATGGCATTTAATTAACAATGGTTGCCTTGGAATGAATGGAAGAGGATGATAGAAAATAAAGAAAAAGCTATTTATAGAACCATGTTTCTACTGAAAGAGCATATGTAATATGGTCTTTTTTTTTTCTTTTTGATGTCTGATCTTATTTATTTGTTACTCTTAGAAAATCTCATTTTTGACTGGACTCAGGCTTAGAGGTAGAAGCTCTCAGATACCACCTCCATCTCTTGACAATCTGTTCCTGGCATCTTTCCTTGGCTTCTTTCATTTTCTTTGCCAAAAAGTTTAGCATATTCTGCAACCCCTTCCTTATTTTTATTAGTATGCTGTTTCTTCAGAGCAATACGCTGATGTTTGTGTTGGAGGACACATGAAGAAACAAGATGCTGGATCTTGGGCATTTTGGTTCTAGGTTTCTTGCCTTCTTAGTTCAGGGGCTTTCTCACAACATACTGGTGGACATCATCTTCTTTAGAAAAGTTTGCAGATTCCTCTCATTCTTTTGGGCCCCACGTGGCAAGGCACAGTAGTATTAGTGACTCCAGGAATATCCTTCTCACCCCCCCTTTTTTTGTACAATAACCAAATTGAGAACTCTGAGATTGGAATCCACAATGCAACCCCAAACAGATCTACACTTTCTTTCTCTAGTTTTCCTTAGTCAGTAGCAGGAATACCCCTTACTCAGCAGCAGGTGGACATGACCAGGGGTCAAGACACCCTGCTTCATGGGGAAGCCTTGCTTGTCATTGCCACCACTTATTTGGACCACATAACCCTTCCATTTTTCATCCAGAGCATCAGCAGCAACTTCTGTGGCCATACCCTTGTTATAAAAGGTATGAGGTTTGTGTTCATCATCCACTTCTATGAGCCTTTGGCAGCCAGTAGCTGAGCAAGAGATGTTCAGCTTCATCCTAAAGCAGTAAGCTTCATCCTTACTGCCTTTGAGGTACCACAAAAAAAGAGCAATATGATCTTTTTTATATAAACTTGTATCTGATGCTGGAAAGAATGTTGAAAAATAAATTGAATGTTCATTAAAATAAAAATAAAATAAAATAATGAAATATAACTTGACTGCAACTCTCCATGGATTTAAATGATTGTTCAGTGCTTCTGCTTTTGAAGTGTTTTTTTACTATAATTTATCATAGGGCTTTTCACATTAAATAATATTAATTTACTTATGTGTCTGTTTCCCTCATTAGCATAGAACACCCTTCTAAGCAGAGAGTATGTCATTTATTTGACTATCTCAAGCACTTAACACAAAATATAAAATATGTTAAATGGTCAAAATGTGATTGGATTTGAATGAAGTTTATACCACAATAATTTTGGGAAAATATATGAGGACATGAGAGGAATAAGGAGATAAAATAATATCTTTAGAACGTGGTGGAACTGGAGAATTTTTTCAGCATATTGAAGTTGCCTGTACTATAGGACATAATAATACCTTTTATTCAGTTTAACAAACTTCATATTTGGATGTGTGAGCCCTACTATTCTTTGTCTAAGACATATTCAGGCAACTAAGTTCAGGCCCCTACTCAGGGAATTAATGGTCTCATGGGCATAAAAACATTGACAAAGTAAGCCTAATAAGTGCAATGCTAGAAGTAGCTATCAGGATATTGCATTAAAATGAAATAACACATGTGAAAACACTCTATAAGATCTATAGAATCCTATGTGTTTTAGGCTTTTCACAGTATTATAGTCAGTTGTATATATTTCTAATCTCCCCTGTTAAAATATAAATGTGACTAGCCAGTCACTGTGTCTTAATTCTGTTTCCTCTTCCATGACTAGCACAGTTTCCTTGTGTAGGAGGCATTCCAAAATTCTTTGTTAACTGAAGGCACAGATGAACACATAAGTGAATTAATGAATGATTGCCTTTCATTGAGCAGTGGTTTTCAAATAGTAATGTATATCAGATAAGCCTGCAGAGATTTTGATTTAGTTGATCTGGTAGTAAGGGCCAAGAAATCTATGTTTAGCACTTAAATTAATTCTGATGTAGCTGGCATGCAGACCATCTAGTGAGAAGTTCTGGCAAAGAGTGTAGAGTTTTGGCCCACTTCATTATCTTCTTTGGTTTTGAAAGCAAAGATATAGTCAAAATTTTGTCCTTCCAGGGCTGAGCCTCCATCAGCCTTACAGGTAGAACTTTAAAAAAGCATAGCTGATTTATGTGTCAGAGACAAATTACAGTCTGCTTCTATCTTTCATCTAGAAGCAAAGAAATCAAGGTTTAGATTCTGTCCTCCTTTTTAAGGCACCAACATTTTAATGCAGCTAAAAATCTGATAAGGGGAGGGGTCAAGATGGAGAAACAGCATGGAAGTTTTTTTTGCATCTCTCATCCCTGAAATGCAACCAGATTAACACTAAGCCATCTTGCACACCTAGAAAACTGATTTTAGGATTAACACAACAATCTGCACAACTTGAACCACAGAACTTGGCAGGTACGCAGCACAGAGAGGTGAACTGGGGGAGAGAGAAGCCGCGGAGAGCAGGGAGCTGGTTTTGCTTGCAGAGAGAGGACAGAGATGGGGGGCAGGTGGAGAATACGGGAAACACACCCCCCCCAAAAGCAGCAGGGGAGAAAAAGAAAAAGTGGAAACAGTCACAAGGGTCTGAACAAAAAAGGGAGAAAGGAGAAAGGAGAGAGTTTAAATTCCATTAAGACTCTATAAACAGGGACAGTGCAGAGTCCAAAACTCCACAGCTGGATACCTGGCGGTGCTCTGGTGGGAAGGGCGAATCCCCAAGAGCAGAAAGTGAGGTCTGAGGGGTCTACAGAGGCCACAAGGTGAGTGGCGGTTCCCCTGCTGGGAGGACATTTGATAGAGGCTGTGCAGCCACCCCATCCACAAAGGTCCCAGTGGATCCCAGAAAACAACCACATTCACTGGTGTTGGAACAAGGGTGTTAAAAGTTAAGCCTGGCGCCAGGTGTGTGTTGTGATTTACCATAATCCCTGAAACACTGCTGATACAAGATTGCATGAACTTTCTCTAGGGTGGGCTGGCACCCAGCCAGGGTCTCTGGGCATCAGCAGCAGCACAGTCTCGAGAACGTTCCTGGAGGCAGGCTGGCACCAGCCATTACTCAGCAACACCCTCCCCCAGAGGGTCTGAGCGGGTCAAATCCCCAGTCCCTCAGAAGTGAGGGACATCTCACAGCCGCACCTGAGATAGAACTCAGGAGGGAGGTGCCACCTGGAAACTTGATGGATTGGTCATGGACAGTGTAAAAGCGGGGAGAGGAAGAAAGCCAGAGACAAAGGGGGTGCTTGATTACTGGTCGGGGAGAGCACAGAGTTCTGACACTAGAGACTGGGTATCTAGGTGAGGCCATTTCACCCCTCTAGTGCATGCACATGCACCCCTATAGGAGCCACAACAATCCACCCCAGGAAGCTAAGCAGCGCCATCTAGTGGAGATTGGAGCCATTACACTAAGCCCTGCCCAACTGAGCCCAACTGTCCCGCTCTTGAGGAACATGACAAGTCTCTCCGCCTACTTAGTTTATGGACTATAAAGTGCTTCATGGTTTGACTTCTACAGGAAACTGGATGTAATTTCAATTGTATTTCATTCTGTTTGCTGGTCCTTTCATTCAATTTTTTTTTCCTTTTCTTTTCTTATTCTTAAATACAGAAAAAGAAAAAAATTATTTTTATTTTCCATTGTTATTAAAAAGATTTTTCTTTAATATTTTTTCTACCATAGTTTTTACTTTTTTATAAGTTTTTAAAATTCTATTTTACTTTCATCATTTAATTTTATTCTATTGTATTCATTTTTTCAAATTTTCAAGTGTTTTCCTTTCCCCCCCTTTCCCCCTTTATTTCTTTTATTATCTTTACTTTTTTTCTCCAATCTATCAAGCTTCTTTCAACAACCAGACCAAAACACACCTAGAATCTGACATTCTTTATATGATTTCTTTGTGTTGTTTTTAATTTTTTAATTGTGTGTGTGTGTGTTTACTCTATTGACTCCTTTTCTTCCTTCAAAATGATGAAAGAAGGAATTCACCCCAAAAGAAAGAGCAGAAAGAAATGACAGCCAGGGACTTAATCAACACAGATATAAGCAAGATGTCTGAACCATAAACTGGAATCACAGTAATAAGAATACCAGCTGGGGTTGAAAATAGATTAGAATCCCTTTCTGCGGAGATAAGAGAAGTTAAAGCTAGTCAGGATGAAATAAAAAATGCTATAACTGAGCTGCAATCTCAAAAGGGTGCCACGACAGCAAGGATGGATGAGGCAGAGCAGTGAATGGATGATATAGAGGACAAACTTACAGAGAATAATGAAGCAGAAAAAAGGAGGGAGACTAAGACAAAAGATCATGAAATAAGAATTAGAGAACTCAGTGACTCATTAAAAAGGAATAACATTGGAATCATAGGGGACCCAGAGGAGGAAGAGAGAGAAAAAGGGGTAGAAAACTTATGGGAGCATATCATAGTGGAAAACTTTCCTAACCTGGGGAAAGACACAGACATCAAAATCTAGAAAGCACAGAGAAATCACATTAGCTTCAATAAAAAAAATGACCATCAACAAGGCATATCATAGTCAAATTCAGAAAATACTCTGGCAAGGAGAGAATCATGAAAGCAGCAAGGGAAAAAACTCCTTAACCTACAAGGGAAGACAGGTCAGATTCGCAGCAGACCTATCCACAGAAACTTGGCAGGCCAGAAAGGAGTGGCAGGATATATTCAGTGTGCTCAATCGGAAACATATGCAGCCAAGAATTCTTTATCCAGGAAGGCTATCACTGAAAATAGAAGGAGAGACAAAAAGTTTTCCAGGCCAACAAAAATTAAAGAAGTTTGTGACCACTAAACCAGCCCTGCAAGAAATTTTAAGGGGGATTCTCTGAGGGGAGAAAAGATGAAAAAAAAAAAAAAGACCAAAAGCAACAAAGACTAGAAAGGACCAGAGTACACCATCAGAAACCCCAACTCTATGGGCAACAAAATGGAAATAAATTCATGTCTTTCAGTACTCACTCTCAATGTCAATGGTCTAAATGCTCCAATCAAAATACATAGGGTAACAGAAAGGATAAGAAAACAAGATCTATCTATATGCTATTTACAAGAGACCCATTTTAGATCTAACGACACCTAAAGATTGAAAATAAGGGGATGGAGAACCATCTATCATGCTAATGGTTGCCAAAAGAAAGCTGGAGTAGCCACATTTATGTCATACAATCTAGATTTTAAAATAAAGACTGTAAAAAGAGATGTAGAAGGGCATTATATCATAATCAAGGGGTCTTTCCACCAAGAAGACCTAACAATTGTAAACCTTTATGCTCCAAACGGGAATTCACCCAAATATATAAATCAATTAATCACAAACATAAAGAAACTCATCGATAATAACACCATAATAGTAGGGAACTTCAACATGCCACTTACAACAATGGACAGATCATCTAAACAGAAAATCAACAGGGAAACAATGGCTTTGAATGACACACTGGACTGGATGGACTTAACAGATATATTCAGAACATTTCATCCTAAAGCAGCAGAATACACATTCTTCTCAAGTGCACATGGCACATTCTCCAGAATAGATCACATACTGGGACACAAATCAGCCCTCAACAAATACAAAAAGATGGAGATAATACCATGCATAATTTTAGACCACAATGCTATGAAACTCGAAATCAACCAGAAGAAAAATTTTGGATAGATAAATATTTGGAGTCTAAGGAAAATCCTACTAAAGAATGTGGGCAAAACAAGAAGTTAAAAAGAAGATTAAAAAGTACATAGAAGCCAATGAAAATGATAACAAACCAGCCCAAAACCTCTGGTACACAGTAAAGATGGTCATAAGAGGGAAGTATATAGCAATCCAGGCCTTCCTAAAGAAGGATGAAGGTCTCAGATACACCACCTAAATTTACACCTCAAAGAGCTGGAAAAGGAAGAGCAAATAAAACCCAAAACCAGCAGAAGACCGGAAATAATAAAGATCAGACAGAAACCAATGCTATCGAAACAAACAAATAAACAAACAATAGGACAGATCAATGAAACCAGGAGCTGGCTCTTGGAAAGAATTAGCAAAATTGACAAACCCCGAGCCAGTTTGAACAAAAAGAAAAATGAAAGGACCCAAGTAAATAAAATCAAGAATGAAAGAGGACAGATCACAACTAACCCTGCAGAAATACAACCAATAATAAGAGAATATTATGAGCAATTATATGCCAATAAATGGGCAATCTGGAAGAAATGGACAAATTCCTAGAAACATATAAACTACCAAAACTGAAACAGGAAGAAATAGAAAATTTGAACAGACCAACCCATCCAAATCGTCCAGGAGGAAGTCAAGCTTTCATTCTTTGCAGATGACATGATACTCTATATGGAAAACTCAAAGGACTCCACCAAAAAACTTCCAGAACAGATCCATGAATTCAGCAAAGTTGCAAGATATAAAATTGATGTGCAGAAATCAGTTGCATTCCTATACACCAACAATGAAGCAACAGAAAGATAAATCAAGGAATCAATCCCATTTACAATTGCACCCAAACCAATAAAATACCTAGGAATAAACCTAACCAAAGAGGTGAAAAATCTATACACTAAAAACTATAGAAACCTTATGAAAGAAATTGAAGAAGACACGAAGAAATGGAAAAACATTCCATCCTCTTGGATTGGAAGAACAAACATTGTTAAAATGTCGATACGACCCAAAGCAATCTACATATTCAATGCAATCCCTATCAAAATAACACAAGCATTCCTCACAGAGCTAGAACAAACAGTCCTAAAATTTGGATGAAATCAGAAAAGACCCCAAATTGCCAAAGCAATCTTGAAAAAGAAAACCAAAGCAGGAGGCATCACAATCCCGGACATCAAGACGTATTACAAACCTGTCATCATCAAGACAGTATGGTACTGGCACAAAAACAGACACTCAGATCAATGGAACAGAATAGAGAACCCTGAAGTGGACCCGCAAATGTATGGCCAACTAATTTTGCCAAAGCAGGAAAGAATATCCAATGGAATAAAGACAGTCTCTTTAGCAAGTGGTGCTGGGAACTTGGACAGTGACATACAGAAGAATGAACCTGGACCACTTTCTTACACCATACACAAAAATAAACTCAAAATGGATGTAAGACCTAAAGGTAAGACAGGAAGCCATCAAAATCCTCGAGGAGAAAGGGAAAAACCTCTTTGATCTTGGGCACACGCACTTCTTACTCAACACGTCTCTGGAGGCAAGGGAAACAAAAGAAAAACAAACTATTTGAACCTCATCAAAATAAAAATCTTCTGCACAGTGAAGGAAACAATCAGCAAAATTAAAAGGCAACTGACAGAATGGGAGAAGATATTTGCAAACGACATATCATGAAAAGGGTTAATATCCAAAATTTATAAAGAACTTATCAAACTCAACACCCAAAGAACAAATAATCCAGTGAAGAAATTGGCAAAAGACATGAATAGACACTTCTCCAAGGAAGATATCCAGATAGCCAACTGACACATGAAAAAATTCTCATCACTCATCATCAGGGAAATACAAATCAAAACCACAAGGAGATACTACCTCACCTCTGTCAGAATGGCTAACATTAACAATTCAGGCAACCACAGATGTTGGTGAGGATGCAGAGAAAGAGAATCACTTTTGCATTGCTGGTGGGAATGCAAACTGGTGCAGCCACTCTGCAAAACCATATGCATGTTCCTCAAATATTAAAAGTAGATCTACCCTATGACCCAGCAATTGCACTACTAGGTATTTACCCAAGGGATACAGGTGTGCTATTTTGAATGGGCACATGCACCCCAATGTTTATAGCAGCACTATCGACAATAGCCAAAGTATGGAAAGAGCCCAAATGTCCATCAACAGATGAATGAATAAAGAAGGTGGTGTGTGTGTGTGTGTGTGTGTGTGTGTGTGTGTGTGTGTATACACACACTGGAGTATTACTTGGCAATCAAAAAGAATGAAATCTTGACATTTGCAACTACGTGCATGGAACTGGAGGATATTATGCTAAGCAAAATTAGTCAGAGAAAGACAAATATCATATGACTTCCCTCATATGAGGAATTTAAGATACTCAACAGGTGAACATAAGGGAAGGGAAGTAAAAATAAAA
Organism: Felis catus; assembly: GCF_018350175.1. NCBI lineage: Eukaryota > Metazoa > Chordata > Mammalia > Carnivora > Felidae > Felis > Felis catus. The sequence goes on along the minus strand of NC_058374.1, from coordinate 65,910,808 downwards.
TAAAAACAGGCAGGGGGACAAAACATTAGAGACTTTGAAGTATAGGGAACAAACAGACGGTTGCTGGAGGGGTTGGGGGAGGGGTATGGGCCAATGGGAAAGGGGCATTAAAGAATATACTCCTGAAATCATTGTTGCACTGCATGCTAACTAACTTAGGTGTAAATTAAACAATTAGTAAATAAACTTAAAAAAAATAAAAGAAAAGCAAAAATAATCATGAGTCAATGGTGCCCTAGCTCCTCCACTCTTTTTCTCCAGTTGTAACTGCCTAATTGGAGTACATCTACAATATATGTTGGTACGTTCTACAAATCATGTGTAATGTATATTCTGAACTTTAGAAAATAATTGATTCTATAGCCTTCTAGATTACCAAAGATCTCAGAGCCTCAAACCATATTATAACATAGGTTCTGACACCAAAGGTAAAGATTATTTTATGTTTTACAGAGGGGAATGTCAGTTTTGATAGCTGTATTCGCTAGCTACATTTTCTGGTTTCAGCTTTTCCAGCTCTTGTTAAATAAAGGCTATCTAACTTGGTTTTGCCATCTCACCATTTAATATGGTGATTTGAATTTCTTTTTAGCTACTTATTTAGGCTGTATACTACACAGTTAATGGAATTTGTCTGCCAGTTTCACACTGGGAGCTTTTGAAGAAATAAGATAATTTGAATTTTACTTTTTATATCCTCCTGGAAACCGGAGAAAAATATCAGTCTAGAGCCCAAAAGAAGGTGCTCCCCCTAAAAACCTGGAAACCTAAAGAGCCCATTTTGTAAGGGAAAATCAATAAGGAATACCCCCACCCACATCTGCACTCTTAAGAGACTGCTGGGTAAAGCAACGATCTTGAACCTTAAAGCTTAACAGAGGCAAAAGAAAAACTGCTGAAACAGATTAGTCCTCATCTGACTTTACAGCACAGATTTCTTCCTGATGTGATCCAAAATCCCAGGTTGAAAATTTAGAGTAAGCTGGAAGTTACTTTGACCATGGTCTTGCTAGAAGCCAAGCCAATTGTTCTCTCAAGCAAGCAACCTTCATTTCAGGCCATCAAAATTTTCCCATGGACCAATATTAAGAGGCATATTGAGTCATTTTGTCCACTTTGGACAAAGTGTGGAATGGCATGGGAATTCAACCTTATTAGTAACATTTTTCTTCCACTCAGATAAATAATGGTGATTATGTGCAACCTCAATTCACTCTACATCATGACTCACAAAGTAACCATTGACTAAATGAAAAAAATAAACTTTTCTACCAAGGGATATTACTAATAAACAGGAAAAAAATATCATGGACTTAACTCTCATGTACATACCACATGTATATTATATAAACTTTACATATTAAGGATTTCCCATCTACAAATTAAATTATCTGCTGGGAAATCATGAAATAATTTGATGATCCATGTTGAATGACTCACAATACTGAGATGCTGTTCTATTATTTAATAAACGTATTTTGTGTGTAGTTTGTTTTGCTTTGCCTTGACTATTGTTATTTATAATTTTTTAGACTAGTTTTCAAGCTTCTCTCCAAGAGTATAATTGGGTCATTTTTGCTATAAAAGTACGATTTTGAATGATGCTTCCAGTTTGTGTTGCTTCACTCAAAATTCATTCAATTTATAGTAAAAATTGGCAATTGAATTTTTCCTTAAAAAGTCAATTGTTTATCAAAGTAGTAACTACACTTATTTTTAAGTTGATAGAAAGCCTTCAATTCTAATTATTGTAGACAAAATGTTATATTTTTCAGCTTTTTAGAGACTAAGGCAAAAGGATAATTAGTCTAATACAATCTAGGTTTAATACATTGTCATCTTTATTATATTCAACTTTTACTTTTCCAGCTGTTTGTAATAATCCCTCACAATCCCAGACTTGCTTGTGCTTGTACATACAAACTCATATTTTTTAATTTTTAACAGGGCTGTTTAATATTGTTTCTGACATTAATTTTTGTTTCTGTCAGAGCACACATGGTTACCCATTTTTTCTGGCCTTACTTGCAAATAGATATAGTTAGGTAACTAATTTCTGCCTAATGGCACATGAGCAAGTATAATGTATAATTTGGGGGGACGTCCTTTAAATGAAGTTACTCTCTTTCCTCCCATGCCCTGCCCACCTCCTCTATCACACTCTGGGAGCCAGAATTGAGACATTATGGTGATAAGTCACTTTTCACCATAATGATGAGGATGACAACCTATGAAACGGGGAAGCTCTCCAGAGAGAACCTGGGCCCTCAGATGACCTCACAGGCAGAGCTTTCATACCTTCCTGGAATGTTCGACCAGGTAAGAATTTTACAGAAAAGAGGAAAAAAACCCTTTTAACTCTATGCAAGTCAATGCCATTTGTTTTCATTTAAAATAGCAGAGTCAATATCCTAATATACAATTTGTCTATTTATGTTATTATTTTAGCATTTTTATTTCTATGAGCAACTCTCAAGCCATTAATCTATTATCTCCATTGAGGATATAACACAACACTTAATTATAAGAAAAAAATCAAATTTAACAAAATACTACAAAATAGGCAAGTGAGATAAAAATACACAGTTGTATTTTTATACAAGGACACACTTGTATACAGTATTCATTATAAGACACTGAAGATTCCAACTGTACTTGCTTTATTGTGCATAAATAATCTTTATTCATGAAAATCACATATAAAGGGCTTCCAAAAAAGGCATAATTACTGTTATATATTTCAAGTTTGTGACATGTGTGTGAATACAATATCTATAATATTTTTTTTTCCTTTGAAAACTGCCACTCTTTTCCAAACCTTTGACTGATGGTTAGGAACTAGCATAATTTGAGGACCACGCTTTGAAAAGCACTGGTCTATGATTTTTAGGTTGAGTTTCTGTTTGTGAATTTCCAATGAATAGTTGATTTACTTTATTCATACTTAGATAATGAGTGATTATCAAATATTTGTGGCAATTATGACATTTAAAAGCAAACTGAGAAAATATGTATCTGATAAAGGAAGGGATCTAGTGGACAATTTCTTTATAATTTTCCATATTTACTGAGACTGAAAACTGACATCTGACAGCCAACTATACAGGGCAGATATTTATCTTCAGGCAACAGAATTTAAAAGTTTTGAATGTGCATGTCGTCGGATAGGATCACATTCTCTTGTTCTGTTATGTGCTTATCTACTCCCTATATCCAACTTGGATTCTCCATGATGTATGTTACCATTCTGGCCCTTAAAGTCCGAATTTGGGATACCTGATCTCTACTATGTGTATACATTATGTGTGAGTGTCAGAGCCTGGGATATATTCGTGTGTGTGTGTGTGTTTGTGTGTGTGTGTGTGTGTGTGTGTGTGTGCACGCAGGGAGCAGGGAGAGGGAGGAGAGTGAGAAAGAGAATTGGAGAAAGAGAAAGAGGCCAGAAATCACATAAGTGCCTGCATCTGGCAGCCACCACACCCTGGAGGAAAATACAGTAAAAGCTTGGTTTGTGAGCATAATTCATTCTGGAAACATGCTTATAATCCAAAGCACTTATATATCAAAGTGAATTCCCCACAAGAAATAATGGAAACTCCGATGATTCGTTCCACAACCCAAAAGTATTTATATAAAAATGATTACAATTCTGTAATATAATACGAAATAATAAAGAAAGTACAAAACATAAAGAAAAATAAATTAACCTGCATTTACACTGCTATCTATTGGCTCAATGTAATCTTTTTCTTCTACAACTTTAACAAGGAAACTATCCAATGACCTAGAATGAAGCAAAGCATTCCTAAGCTTACTCTTGTATGGAAAAGCAAAGACTGTCCATAGGTGCTTTGAAGTGACAAAAAATACACTAGTGCCAGTTGTGGGCACCTTTCAACATTCTGAAAAATCACTGATTTCTGCCAAACACTGTGGCCCAAGACCAAGTATTCAAGCATGGGAGAAGATCACCCACAACTATGCAGCGAAAGAGAGAGAGAGAGAGAAAGAGGGAGACAGAAAGAGAGAGAGAAGAACCATTGGCTCAGTTTTGATCACACGACATTCAGTGTCATATTGTCACATACTACTTGTATTAGAAGACATCGCTGGTTTATCAAGTTAAAATTTATTGGAAATGCTTGATTGTCTTGTGAAACACTTGCAGAACAAGTTATTCACAATTCAAGTAACTATATTTGCTTTCTCTGTCATTTTCATGTACAATACAGAATTGCAAAAGTTCCAAGCTGCCTCAAAACATTATTTCTGTTGTTTTTTATTTCTACTCATAGATGGAGAAAGCCAAGTTGGTGCAGTATGAATATAAACCAGTGAGGGCACATACCAATAGAGCTTTGTGGATATAAGCAGTATTTAATTTCCTTTAATTCTAGTGTGCCTAGGTGGCTCAGTCGGTTAAATGTCTGACTTAGGCTATAAGCAGTATTTAATTTCCTTTAATTCTAGTGTGCCTAGGTGGCTCAGTCGGTTAAATGTCTGACTTAGGCTTGCGTCATTACCTCACAGTTTGCGAGTTCAAGCCCTGCATCAGGTTCTGCAGTGACAGCTCAGAGCCTGGAGCCTGCTTCAGATTCTGTGTCTCCCCCTCTCTCTCTCTGCACTGCCCCGCTTATTCTCTCTCTCTCAAAAATAAATAGACTTTAAAAACTAAATAAAAATAATAAAACTATTAATCTCCTTTAATTCATCTCACTGTCCAGTGAGGCTAGGGGTTATTTAAGGTAGCCTGTAAAGGCAAAAGAGAACAATGAGTTTCTGTAAAGCATGACAATGGTTTTTGCTTTGGAAGCCAGTGATAGGCAAAGCTGGTGTGTATTCAGGACTTACAATGAGTTGGATTCTAGTGGTGTAATCGAAGAAGCAACAGACATGCAAGGAATCATTAATATGATCCATTACTGAGATTATGAAAAGAAAAACTGGCCTCCAAAGGACTTAAAGAACTCGTTTTCTGTCTAGACTTTTGCACAAGATGTGATGGCAGGGCCAAAGGATTTACCAAAGGTAAACGCACAAGGTAAATAGGGCTCTATTCTCAATTCCTAATACTGGCAAGAAACCATTACTCTTCTACTGTAGTATAAATAATATGACTTCTTTTACATTTAGGTCATGTAGTCATACTCCCTGCATCCTTCAATACTGCTATCATTTACAAGCCCACCACCAAAACTATTTTCATCTATTCATCAACGACTTTGGAATCTCAGTTAATGTTGTTCATTTCTGTTCTCAAATTCTATTGGTAGTCTAGTGGTTAATTATCTATCCATACTCTAAGTTCATAGTTCTGTGACTCCAAAAGCATTCACCTCCACTTTACCATAGTAGCTTATGCTCATAGACACACTCTTGTCATCACTAACATCCATTTTATATTTGAAAAGTGAAAAATGACCATATTTATGGTCATATCACTTTCTTATTCCAATTTGACTCCAACAAGTCCTATGATCTTCATTCCTCTATTGTCTTCTCAACACTTAGGTCTCTGCCCTTTATTCTCTCTAATCTGGACCACACAACCCACCACTCCAACCAGTCTAGTGCCAGTGCCCTGAGGGCCTTTGCCTCCTAGCTGGATCCCACCCTTCAAGCCTTCCTCTGTCTTCCTCTGCCCAGGCTTCCAAATAATATTGGAGAAAGATCAAGACTGGAAATGCTACAAATGATCTGATTCCCATTTAAGCTCAGCTTTGCCTTTAGTATTGCTTAACAGTATGTTTATGTGTCCCTAAGAAGGTGCTTCTGTGATTGCTTAAAACAAATATTTCAAATATTCATCATTCTCTGCAATTTCCTAATTCCAACATACTGCCTCCCTAATGTATCCAAAATGAATACATATTACTTTATAGTTACAAAAACTATTCTACAAAAGGGATATTTGTGCATGTGGTATTTTCTCCAAGGTCCTTCATGCCGGCAAATATGTAGTTTTCATAAGGAAAGTTTTTGAATGTAGATGGGGAGTTAGCCATTGTTCCCTCATCTGAGATTTCCCCAGAGAAGACTAACCTGTTTAGTCCTTCGGTATATTGAAGATTCAACTATATCTTTACTCCAGAGAAATGTTTGTTTATCGAAGTATCTCAGGGTCTACCAGACCAAGTAGCTCACAGTTAACAATGTGTTATTGTCTTAGTTTGCTTTCTATTAATTATTTCTTATATATTCACTGTGGAAAGAGGGAGCCAATTTTCATCTATCACTTTAATAACCACAGTGCATATGTACTCAGAATAAAAGATAACAAAATTAATCATACTCTCTTTCGTTGTTTGGCATCTACTTTTGCAGCAAGAAAGAGAAACTTATTAAGCAAATTTAAATAAAAGTGAAATTTTCTTTTTTATTGGAAACAGACAAAGGATTCAATTGTGAGAAGTTTAGTCAGACAACAGGGGAAGTAAATTAATCAAATGACAATTCCCTCCAGGATTATTTTCTTCCTTGGGGGCTACTTGTTATCTCATCCCTGTTAAATGTCTGTTTCTGTTTCTAGGAAACAGAAGGAGAAGTATAATAGTATCATTTAAGTAAATTAAAGATACACGAACATAAAGTAGCAGCAGTCATTTTCCAATAACATTATCACATAAAAAGATGAATATTTAAGAAATTAAGATGATTGTCCATGGTGGTGAGAAGATTAAGCATGAAGAATGGAGATGAAAGAAAATCAAGCAATCAGGCAAGAGAGGGAACTTTCCCCACCTAAAGATTAATACGTGCCATAAACCAAGGAGCATAATGAACTCATTTCTCCATCTGATGTCAAATAAGCTAATAACAAAAGTAGAAAAACAAAGAAGTGGAGGTGTGACTTACACACATTACTAAGCTATTTCCAGGAGAGCCTAGGACATACATGTTTAGAGGCTTGCTTTCAAGTTCCTGTGGAACATTCATGTGATCTGTTTGCCCCATTCCTTTTTCTTTCTGAGATGGAGAGATCTCTTCTAACCTTTTTAGTTAATCCATTTTATTTTTAGCTAATCCCTTTGCCTTTGTCCTTTCTTTCCCTCATTTATCAGTTCTATTAAAGCCTAGTAACTATGGCTGGTTCCATTAATCACCAAGTTTGGAATTTGAACCACACATAAAACTATAACTGCTAAATTTTGAAACACATTTACCTCAAGGATTTTAGGTAAAACTATTATAGACCTATAACTACTCAGTGAATTGAATCTTTTATCATTATGTAGTGACCTTTTTGATGCCTATCTTGTCTTAGAAGTAATATAGCCACCCCAGATTTCTTCTGGCTAATATTTACCATGTATATGATTTTCTATTCTTTCAGACTTTCCCAAGTTTTTTTTCTATTAAAAAATGTTTATTTATTTATCTTTGAGAGAGGAGTGTGAGTAGGGGAGGGGCAGAGAGAGGGAGACAGAGAATCCTAAGCAGCCTCCTTCCATGGCAAAGCCTGATGTGGGGCTTGCACTCAAGAACCATGAGGTCATTATCTGAGCCAAAGTCGGACACTCAACTGACTGAGCCACCCAGGCCCCACCCCCATTTTTTAAAACTGTGTCTTTTATAGACAAGATAGATCAGGATTTTTTTTTATGTCCAATCTGAAAATTTCATGTCTTTTAACTGGATAAAGTCTGTTTACACATATTGTAATTTTAATTTTACAAATAATTCAATTACTAATTACATTTAATTTGTTAGTAACTAAGGTATTATTATTTTGTTACTTACGATCATCGATTTATTAAATTTAATTATTATTAATTTAATTACTAGATTTTACTTCCATTCTTGAAAAAAATACTACTGTATTAGTCAGGGCTGAAAATCACAACTGACTTCAAGTTAAAGTTTTGTCTTCTTCTAATCAGGTAATCTCTTGTTTAGCTAAATTTCTTGACAAGCTGCATATACAAAAAAGTTCAGATCTCAAAGCATGATTTGCAAAAACAGTGTAAGTCAGAGATATTTTGCTGTTCTGAAAAGTTAGGGGATGATAATGGAAATGGGATGAGGAAGAAAGAGAAAGAAGAGACACATTGGGCTCTGAAAATGTTCTGGCATGTGAGGGTGCTACGTTTTATTTAATGTCAGGAGGAAAGGCCTAACTGTAGAGATAAACTTCTTTTTTTTAAATTTTTTAATGTTTTTATTTATTTTTGAGAGAGAGACAGAGCGAGTGGGAGAGGGGCAGAGAGTGAGGGAGTCACAGAATATGAAGCAGGCTCCAGGCTCTGAGCTGTCAGCACAGAGCCCGACGTGGGGCTCGAACTCACAAGCTGTGAGATCATGACCTGAGCCGAAGTTGGGTGCTCAACCAACTGAGCCACCTAGGCACTCTAAGAGATAAACTTCTTTTAAAGGAATGAGGAAGCTGGCTATCAAGGAACTAGAGGGAAGAGCATTTTGGGCATAGAAAACAGCAAATGCAAAGTCTAAAGAGGGGGGGGGGGAATGTACTTGGGATCTTCAAGTAACAACATATAGGCCAGTGAAGCTGGGGTTGGCAAGTGATGGGATGAAGATTCAGAGACTGTCAAAGAAGTAACCGGGAATCTGATCACATAGGGGTTTAGTGGCTGTTGGCTTCTGTGCTTAGTGAGCTAAAAGCCACTGGAGAATTTTGAGCTGAAAAGCGACAGGTTATGTTTCGACAGGATCAATCTGGCTGCTGATTGAGAATAGACTGAAAACAAAGGCAGGAAGCCCAGCAAGAGGTCTTGGAACAGAGTGGCAGAAGCAATGTTTGGAAACGGACACAGTTCAAACATATTCAGAAAGTAGAGCTCATAGGATTTGCTAATGGACCAAAGGTCCATTGCTAAGGAGAGCAACCTGAAAAATGGAGTTGGAGTTTCCATATGCAAAATTTCATGTATTCTTTGAGTTCTGGAATGTGTATGCATATACATACGTGTGTGTGTGTGTATATATATATATATATATATATATATATATATATATATACACACACACACACACATATATATACATATATACATGTATATACATGTATATATGTATATATATATGTATATATATATATATGTATATGTATATACACACACACACACACACACACACTCATATACACCTATATATTCCACATCTGGGTTAATATGAATAAGGCAGAACAGCAGCAGCATGGGAAGTTGAAATGAGACAAAAAAAAATCCATGGAAGAGAAAACACAAGAGGTGGCCAAGAAAAGGGAAGGCTTTAGGATTCAATGAAATGCCATAGAGGATATAGGGCTTCTCAAGGATTGTGAGATGGGGATTATAAATTTTATTTATAGTATCAAAGAACACTGTGACTTCAGTGGATATTTATAGCTTATATATGAGAACTTTCTAGTAACAGCCTAGTATATATATGGGTAACTTAAATCTGAATGGTTTTTGCCACAGTATGGATAAATATTTGTATTTTCATTTTTTTAGAAAAGAAAAACTAAGTTGCAAATACCATTTATAAGTCATTCATTACTGAATCCAAATATATATTCAAATTTTCTCCTCAGACTTTCATCTTTAATGCTCTGCAATCCTTTTCATCCTGTATTTTTTTTTTAATTTTTTTTTTCAACCTTTTTTATTTATTTTTGGGACAGAGAGAGACAGAGCATGAATGGGGGAGGGGCAGAGAGAGAGGGAGACACAGAATCGGAAGCAGGCTCCAGGCTCCGAGCCATCAGCCCAGAGCCTGATGCGGGGCTCGAACTCACGGACCGCGAGATCGTGACCTGGCTGAAGTCGGACGCTTAACCGACTGCGCCACCCAGGCGCCCCCATCCTGTATTCTTAATGCATGAATTATGTATTTTACAATATGATTCTGCTACAGCCTCCTGTTTATTTGAAAAAAATGAAAAAATAACAACAGCAGTAATAATTTGAAACACAAATATAATACTTGCATCTATCAACAAATGCCTTCTGAGATCCTATTGTGTTCTTTTACTGAATGGAAAATAGTATAATAAAAAAATTAGTCCAAGGATTTTGAAAGGAGTGCAAGTCCATAAAATTTTAATAGGCATTTCAACTAGTTAATTTAAAATAAGGGCATGAATTAAGAGTAAGAACAACTGAGTCCATTCTCCCCTCTCCCCCACTTCCCACCAAATAAGTTTGTTTTTATTATACTGTTGGCACAATTTTACCTCAAGGCTCCTCTTAATGAAATCCTCTTTGGCCAAGGTTTCTTTTCTAAACAGACAATCTGTTCTCTCTGTGATGATAACGAGAGGCCACCCTGTTGGAGGTTGGCTAGAAACGTCATTTATTCTCACACAGAAGGTTGACTAGTCTCCTTCGGAAACACCATGATGTCTCAAATTACAAAGTGCCAGACCTGGCTCCAAAAATTCATTTACCATTTCCCAGCTCTTCAAAGCTCCACATCCCACTGTCCTGAACTTGCTGTATAGATTCATCTGGCAATGATATCACTTGCCAAATTGATTTTTTTAATCAATTCACTAACTTATTAATCACATTGAAAATACAAATTCTGCCAATCTTTAATGAACCACTTGACTCCTTATATCAAAGGCATATGTCTTTATTATCATCATCTGTTCCCTCTGCTTCCTCTGTTCCCAACATGTATCTGCACATAGTGGCTGAACCTACCCTATCTCCACCCCCACATCCTCTATTATTTCTAACAAATTCTTCACTTCAGAAAAGGATTGGGGTTTGTGCTAAGAAGTATGAGAAGGTAGGGAGTCTTTCTGAGCACTCTCACAATTGTGATTCGTATATATTTGTGTTATTATTTGATTATGTCTTTCTCCTTCTGTTGTCTCTGTGCCCCAGAAGGACAGAGACCATGGTTTTGATCACCACTGAATCTCCAGTACTTAGTACCAATGTCTGGCATTTGCTAGGCACATAATAAATATATTAATCAAACAAATTAATGAGTAATAAAATGAACACAAGGCACCTACATCATTGTGGGGGAAATCTTTGAGAAATGCAGAAAGAAAAAGACCAGACATTATTTATTTCTTGCTGTACTGCCTTCCTCCTTTCCTACCAGGGTGGTGTAATGAACCAAGGTTTGCCTTCATATGGAGATGAAATCCAAGAAAGCATGAAATTAGGCCCTGTCTAGGTACATTTAGCTATGCTTTGGCCTTAAGGGGATTTAATTGGGCCTTCATTCCCAGGCATTTATTATCTGAGAAGAGCAGAAAGGTATTGTGAGCAGGCATTTTGGTTAGTAGTAAACAATGGACATTATGCAGGTCAAGTATTCCTGCATGCACTGGGAAAACTGAACATGTGATCAGAGATCAGACGAAATCACAAATCTCCAAGAATGAGGAAGTGAAAGGAGGCCAGTGTGATTGAAGTTTGGTGGGTGAAGGAGAAAGCGAACCAAGCCAGGCAGAAGATAAGGCATAATAAGGAATTTCATTTTTTTAAAGATTAAACAAGTGGTTTTAGCTGAGAAATAAAATAATTCTGGAGTTCATTAAAAGGAATGAGAGGAAGGCAAGTCAGATATAAAGGGTATCAAAGTATAATAATAATAAGTTAATGGTAAAGAAAAGGGAAAAAAGAGGTAGTTAAGTATCTGAAATGCTAGAGAAAGATTACAATAATCTTATTGTCTTTTGGTTATCACTCACACGGAATATTTTTTCCCAACCCCTTCACTTGCAGCTATGTGTGTCATGAAAGCTAAGATGAGAGCTGAGTCGCTTACAATAATCTTTGTGTAATCTTTCTCTAGCCTTTTGTGCCAAAGGGATCCACTTCTGTTCTGTCACCTTGTGTGGAAGCTGCAGTACGGCTTGTACAGTTGTCAGTTCCTAGAGAATTCCTAAGAATCCTTATCTGAAGTCTCTTAATAGAATGAACATCTATTAGTCAGGAGAAAGTGATGTATTTCTTTTTATTTGGGAATAATGCATCCGAGGATCATTGCTTTGCAATTTTACTGCTTTTTGTTGTTAACAATGTAAGTTCTTTTCTATTGTGTCTCAAATGTAGTATTTACATGATGTCTTTCCCAGCATATCCAAACTCTAGGATGCTCATCGTGCAACGGCTGGTTAGGTGAGTGTTTTGAAAATATCAGCTTGTACTTGTTTGTATCATAGTAGTCTCCTGCAGCAATTTATTTTAACCAATTGTAATAGAGATGAATCTAAGCATGGAAGTAACATTTCCAAACACAGAGACAGTCTGTTATTAACTCACAAGGAAATAATCTGTGGATCCCAGATCTATGCATAGATCTTATTTCCATCAGGAAAAATAGCAATACTTCAGGTCGTGGAAGTTTGAGGGTTTCTGAGAGCTCTGCTAATTCTGGTTAGAGAGAGAGAGAAAGTGAGAGAGAGAGAGAGAGAGAGGGAGAGAGAGAGAGAGAGAGAGAGAGAGAGAGAGAGAGAGAGAGAATGACAAATGCTTTTATTTATTGAGTACTTTATCATATCACTTGATGACATATCTCTAGCACAATAATAATACATAACCAAAGGGAGAGATGTTGCACAAAGAATTCTAGAGTGCTAACATGACTAAATGGATAAGTCTAAGAGAAATAAACTTGAAAACTAGCAACTATGGATGAACAGGAGAAAAATACAATTTACAGAATTTATTATTTCTGTTCACTTTTCATCCTGAAGCTTATGGATGATAAGGATACTGCTACTTCTGAGTAAATGGTAAAGGTTTAGAGGTTTCTTTTAAAAACAATATTAGTGAAATGTACACCTTTGTTACTGAAGAGAGAATTTGAGATTCTAAAATTGGGAGTATAAAATCAAATCATTTTTTCCTACCATATAGCCATAGCTCCCCAGCAAGGAAATTCCTCTGCCCATCTTGAGAAAAAAAAGGAATAACCAGAACACACTCATAACACATTTGCAGATTTTTCACAGTTTATTTATTTATTTTGAGAGAGAGAGAGAAAGCACAAGCAGGTGAGGGGCAAAAAGAAGGAGAGACAGAATCCAAGCAGGCTCTTGGGATGCGGGGGCTCAAGCTCACGAACTGTGAGATCATGACCTGAGCCTAGATCAAGAGTTGGAGGCTTAACTGGTGGAGCCACTCAGGTGCCCCCACATTTGCAGATTTTTAAAGGAGCCTCATGCTTTGGTTGCTATCTATTCCCTATCTTTTGTCTTACTAAGATTATGTTGCAGACAGGTTATGACATGTATTAGGAATATCCTCAAGGATGCCCCTAGAATTATACCATCAATATTGGTTCATTACAATGGTCAATACATCTCTGCTCTTGTGAGCAAAAATGCTCTTAGCCTTTCTTCTGTGGTTTTGGACCCTGAATACCTGTCCCTCTCCCAGGTGGAGAGTATTTTTCTGTTCTCTTATCCAGTGCAAGAGTTATTCACCAGTACCCTAGGATTGCCCTTGTGTCCTACAGAAGTTTTGTTTTGTAACAAAGGTATGAGAGAATGTCCTGGGATGAAGTTCATGGCCTCCTGCTGTAGCTGCTCTTCCTCTCCCAAGTCCTTTCTTGGGACTCTCATCACTTTTTATGTGAGTACCTGGTAGAATTTATGTAGAAAATGATGGCAAGTAGGAACAAACTCCTCCTATATATCTGTGACCTCCAGGGTCTCCATATACTCTCACCAGCCCCCAACTGACCCCCAGCAGTTTATTAATTATTCCAGCAAAATTCTTACAAATGTGGACCCATTAAAGCAAGGGTTTGCGTCCTATATCTCCCTGCAGGCAGCTATCTCTCCTTATAGTTTAAACATGTTTCTTTCCCTGGCACCTTAGCTGTCAGGGGTTCAGGAAAAGTCATGAACTTAAAGCTTGTTTTTTCTTTATTCTTGTAAGTGTGGGGGCAAAGTTCTTTCAGTATTCTAAATTCCTGAGCAGAAATCTGAAATTCTCTCCTCTATTTTAAAGTATATTTTAACAGAATAAATACTTGTATGTTGACAGGTTGTTTTTTTTCTTTTGGCATATTAAAAATGAAGTTCCACTGTCTTTGACTTGTACTGTTTCCAACCTAAATTCTAAATTCTACTCTTGGTCTGTTTCAGAGTATGCAATATGTGTTTTACCTCTGGCTGCTTTTTAGAATTTTCTCTTTTTTGCTGGTTTTCAGAAATTTTACTATTATAATCCTTAGTGCAGTCGTATGAGTGTGTGTGTGTGTGTGTGTGTGTGTGTGTGTGTGTGTGTGTGTGTGTGTGAAGTTATGGTTTTCACCAGATTTAGAAATATTTCGGTCATTAAAAAAAAAAATTTACCCCCCTACTTCTTCTGGGACTCCAACTGCACGCATATTAGATCACTGATATTTTCTCACTGGTCGTTATTACTTCCTTTTTTTTCTCCCCTCTGTATACTCTATTTTGTATAGATTCTATTGCCATTTCTTCAGGTTCTTAGATCTTTTCTTCCACAATAACTAATCTGCTATTAATCCCCTTTCCATTTCAGATATATTATTGTTTATCTCTAGGAATTTTATTTGGTTTTCTGTTTTATATCTTCCACTT